>NW_028318417.1:642500-792500 GCF_062004578.1 Staurois parvus
TGAAGTGACCCTTACCTTGTTGATCAGTGTAGAAGTGACTCTTACATTGTTGATCAGTGTAGAAGTGACTCTTACATTGTTGATCAGTGTTGAAGTGACCCTTACCTTGTTGATCAGTGTAGAAGTGACTCTTACATTGTTGTTCAGTGTTGAAGTGACCCTTACCTTGTTGATCAGTGTAGAAGTGACTCATACATTGTTGATCAGTGTAGAAGTGACTCTTACATTGTTGATCAGTGTAGAAGTGACTCTTACATTGTTGGTCAGTGTAGAAGTGACTCTTACATTGTTGGTCAGTGTAGAAGTGACTCTTACATTGTTGGTCAGTGTAGAAGTGACTCTTACATTGTTGATCAGTGTAGAAGTGACTCTTACATTGTTGATCAGTGTTGAAGTGACCCTTACCTTGTTGATCAGTGTAGAAGTGACTCTTACATTGTTGATCAGTGTAGAAGTGACTCTTACATTGTTGATCAGTGTTGAAGTGACCCTTACCTTGTTGATCAGTGTAGAAGTGACTCTTACATTGTTGTTCAGTGTAGAAGTGACTCTTACATTGTTGATCAGTGTTGAAGTGACCCTTACCTTGTTGATCAGTGTAGAAGTGACTCTTACATTGTTGATCAGTGTAGAAGTGACTCTTACATTGTTGATCAGTGTAGAAGTGATTCTTACATTGTTGGTCAGTGTAGAAGTGACTCTTACATTGTTGGTCAGTGTAGAAGTGACTCTTACATTGTTGGTCAGTGTAGAAGTGACTCTTACATTGTTGATCAGTGTAGAAGTGACTCTTACATTGTTGGTCAGTGTAGAAGTGACTCTTACATTGTTGATCAGAGTAGAAGTGACTCGTACAATGTTGGTCAGTGTAGAAGTGACTCTTACATTGTTGATCAGTGTAGAAGTGACTCGTACATTGTTGGTCAGTGTAGAAGTGACTCTTACATTGTTGATCAGTGTAGAAGTGACTCTTACAATGTTGATCAGTGTAGAAGTGAATCTTACATTGTTGGTCAGTGTAGAAGTGACTCTTACATTGTTGAACAGTGTAGAAGTGACTCTTACATTGTTGGTCAGTGTAGAAGTGACTCTTACATTGTTAATCAGTGTAGAAGTGACTCTTACATTGTTGGTCAGTGTAGAAGTGACCCTTACATTGTTGGTCAGTGAAGAAGTGACCCTTACATTGTTGATCAGTGTAGAAGTGACTCGTACATTGTTGGTCAGTGTAGAAGGGACTCGTACATTGTTGGTCAGTGTAGAAGTGACTCTTACATTGTTGGTCAGTGTTGAAGTGACCCTTACCTTGTTGATCAGTGTAGAAGTGACTCTTACATTGTTGATCAGTGTAGAAGTGACTCTTACATTGTTGGTCAGTGTAGAAGTGACTCTTACATTGTTGGTCAGTGTAGAAGTGACTCTTACATTGTTGGTCAGTGTAGAAGTGACTCTTACATTGTTGATCAGTGTAGAAGTGACTCTTACATTGTTGGTCAGTGTAGAAGTGACTCTTACATTGTTGATCAGTGTAGAAGTGACTCGTACATTGTTGGTCAGTGTAGAAGTGACTCTTACATTGTTGATCAGTGTAGAAGTGACTCGTACATTGTTGGTCAGTGTAGAAGTGACTCTTACATTGTTGATCAGTGTAGAAGTGACTCTTACATTGTTGATCAGTGTAGAAGTGACTCTTACATTGTTGGTCAGTGTAGAAGTGACTCTTACATTGTTGATCAGTGTAGAAGTGACTCTTACATTGTTGGTCAGTGTAGAAGTGACTCTTACATTGTTAATCAGTGTAGAAGTGACTCTTACATTGTTGGTCAGTGTAGAAGTGACCCTTACATTGTTGGTCAGTGTAGAAGTGACCCTTACATTGTTGATCAGTGTAGAAGTGACTCGTACATTGTTGGTCAGTGTAGAAGTGACGCGTACATTGTTGGTCAGTGTAGAAGTGACTTTTACATTGTTAGTCAGTGTGGAAGTGACCCTTACATTGTTGTTCAGTGTTGAAGTGACCCTTACATTGTTGGTCAGTGTAGAAGTGACTTTTTCATTGTTGTCAGTGTAGAAGTGAACCCTTACATTGTTGGTCAGTTTTGAAGTGACCCTTACATTGTTGGTCAGTGTTGAAGTGACTCTTACATTGTTGGTCAGTGTTGAAGTGAGCCTTACATTCTTGGTCAGTGTAGAAGTGACCCTTACATTGTTGGTCAGTGTAGAAGTGACTCTTACATTGTTGGTCAGTGTAGAAGTGAGCCTTTTAGTGTTGGTCAATGTAGAAGTGGCCCTTACATTATTGGTCAGTGTAGAAGTGACTCTTACATTGTTGGTCAGTGTAGAAGTAGCCCTTACATTGTTGGTCAGTGTAGAAGTGGCCCTTACATTGTTGATCAATGTTGAAGTGACCCTTACATTGTTGATCAGTGTTGAAGTGACCCTTACCTTGTTGATCAGTGTAGAAGTGACTCTTACATTGTTGGTCAGTGTAGAAGTGACTCGTACATTGTTGGTCAGTGTAGAAGTGACTCTTACATTGTTGATCAGTGTAGAAGTGACCCTTACCTTGTTGATCAGTGTAGAAGTGACTCTTACATTGTTGGTCAGTGTAGAAGTGACTCTTACATTGTTGATCAGTGTAGAAGTGACTCTTACATTGTTGGTCAGTGTAGAAGTGACTCTTACATTGTTGATCAGTGTAGAAGTGACTCTTACATTGTTGGTCAGTGTAGAAGTGACTCTTACATTGTTGATCAGTGTAGAAGTGACTCTTACATTGTTGTTCAGTGTAGAAGTGACCCTTACATTGTTTGTCAGTGTAGAAGTGACCCTTACATTGTTGATCAGTGTAGAAGTGACCCTTACATTGTTGATCAGTGTAGAAGTGACTCGTACATTGTTTGTCAGGGTAGAAGTGACTCGTACATTGTTGGTCAGTGTAGAAGTGACTTTTACATTGTTGGTCAGTGTGGAAGTGACCCTTACATTGTTGTTCAGTGTTGAAGTGACCCTTACATTGTTGGTCAGTGTAGAAGTGACTGTTACATTGTTGGTCAGTGTAGAAGTGTGCCTTTTAGTGTTGGTCAGTGTAGAAGTGGCCCTTACATTGTTGGTCAGTGTAGAAGTGGCCCTTACATTGTTGGTCAGTGTAGAAGTGACTCTTACATTGTTGGTCAGTGTAGAAGTGACCCTTACGGTGTTGGTCAGTGTTGAAGTGACCCTTACATTGTTGGTCAGTGTAGAAGTGACCCTTACATTGTTGGTCTGTGTAGAAGTGACTCTTACATTGTTGGTCAGTGTAGAAGTGACTCTTACATTGTTGGTCAGTGTAGAAGTGAGCCTTTTAGTGTTGGTCAGTGTAGAAGTGGCCCTTACATTGTTGGTCAGTGTAGAAGTGGCCCTTACATTGTTGGTCAGTGTAGAAGTGACTCTTACATTGTTGGTCAGTGTAGAAGTGACTCTTACATTGTTGGTCAGTGTAGAAGTGAGCCTTTTAGTGTTGGTCAGTGTAGAAGTGACTCTTACATTGTTGGTCAGTGTAGAAGTGACTCTTACATTGTTGGTCAGTGTAGAAGTGACCCTTACATTGGTCAGTGTTGAAGTGACTCTTACATTATTGGTCAGTGTAGAAGTGACTCTTACATTGTTGGTCAGTGTAGAAGTGACTCTTACATTGTTGGTCAGTGTAGAAGTGTGCCTTTTAGTGTTGGTCAGTGTAGAAGTGGCCCTTACATTGTTGGTCAGTGTAGAAGTGGCCCTTACATTGTTGGTCAGTGTAGAAGTGGCCCTTACATTGTTGGTCAGTGCAGAAGTGACCCTTACATTGTTGGTCAGTGTTGAAGTGAGCCTTACATTGTTGGTCAGTGTAAAAGTGACACTTACATTGTTGGTCAGTGTAGAAGTGACTCTTACATTGTTGGTCAGTGTAGAAGTGAGCCTTTTAGTGTTGGTCAGTGTAGAAGTGAACCTTATATTATTGGTCAGTGTAGAAGTGACTCTTACATTGTTAGTCAGTGTAGAAGTGAGCCTTTTAGTGTTGGTCAGTGTAGAAGTGGCCCTTACATTGTTGGTCAGTGTAGAAGTGGCCCTTACATTGTTGGTCAGTGTAGAAGTGACTCTTACATTGTTGGTCAGTGTAGAAGTGACCCTTACATTGTTGGTCAGTGTTGAAGTGACTCTTACATTATTGGTCAGTGTAGAAGTGACTCTTACATTGTTGGTCAGTGTAGAAGTGACTCTTACATTGTTGGTCAGTGTAGAAGTGTGCCTTTTAGTGTTGGTCAGTGTAGAAGTGGCCCTTACATTGTTGGTCAGTGTAGAAGTGGCCCTTACATTGTTGGTCAGTGTAGAAGTGACTCTTAGATTGTTGGTCAGTGTAGAAGTGACCCTTACATTGCTGGTTAGTGTAGAAGTGACCCTTACATTGTTGGTCTGTGTAGAAGTGACTCTTACATTGTTGGTCAGTGTAGAAGTGACTCTTACATTGTTGGTCAGTGTAGAAGTGAGCCTTTTAGTGTTGGTCAGTGTAGAAGTGGCCCTTACATTGTTGGTCAGTGTAGAAGTGGCCCTTACATTGTTGGTCAGTGTAGAAGTGACCCTTACATTGTTGGTCAGTGTAGAAGTGAGCCTTACATTGTTGGTCAGTGTTGAAGTGACTCTTACATTATTGGTCAGTGTAGAAGTGACTCTTACATTGTTGGTCAGTGTAGAAGTGAGTCTTTTAGTGTTGGTCAGTGTAGAAGTGACTCTTACATTGTTGGTCAGTGTAGAAGTGACCCTTACATTGTTGGTCAGTGTAGAAGTGGCCCTTACATTGTTGGTCAGTGTAGAAGTGACCCTTACATTGTTGATCAGTGTAGAAGTGACTCGTACATTGTTGATCAGTGTTGAAGTGACCCTTACATTGTTGATCAGTGTTGAAGTGACTCTTACATTATTGGTCAGTGTAGAAGTGACTCTTACATTGTTGGTCAGTGTAGAAGTGACTCATACATTGTTGGTCAGTGTAGAAGTGTGCCTTTTAGTGTTGGTCAGTGTAGAAGTGGCCCTTACATTGTTGGTCAGTGTAGAAGTGACTCTTACATTGTTGGTCAGTGTAGAAGTGACTCTTACATTGTTGGTCAGTGTAGAAGTGACCTTTACATTGTTGGTCAGTGTTGAAGTGACTCTTACATTATTGGTCAGTGTAGAAGTGACTCTTACATTATTGGTCAGTGTAGAAGTGACTCTTACATTGTTGGTCAGTGTAGAAGTGAGCCTTTTAGTGTTGGTCAGTGTAGAAGTGACTCTTACATTGTTGGTCAGTGTAGAAGTGACCCTTACATTGTTGGTCAGTGTAGAAGTGGCCCTTACATTGTTGGTCAGTGTAGAAGTGACCCTTACATTGTTGGTCAGTGTAGAAGTGACCCTTACATTGTTGATCAGTGTAGAAGTGACTCGTACATTGTTGATCAGTGTTGAAGTGACCCTTACATTGTTGATCAGTGTAGAAGTGACACGTACATTGTTGATCAGTGTTGAAGTGACCCTTACCTTGTTGATCAGTGTTGAAGTGACCCTTACCTTGTTGATCAGTGTAGAAGTGACTCGTACATTGTTGGTCAGTGTAGAAGTGACTCTTACATTGTTGATCAGTGTAGAAGTGACTCGTACATTGTTGATCAGTGTTGAAGTGACCCTTACATTGTTGATCAGTGTTGAAGTGACCCTTACCTTGTTGATCAGTGTAGAAGTGACCCTTACATTGTTGGTCAGTGTAGAAGTGACTCTTACATTGTTGGTCAGTGTAGAAGTGACTCTTACATTGTTGGTCAGTGTAGAAGTGAGCCTTACATTGTTGGTCAGTGTTGAAGTGAGCCTTACATTGTTGGTCAGTGTAAAAGTGACCCTTACATTGTTGGTCAGTGTAGAAGTGACTCTTACATTGTTGGTCAGTGTAGAAGTGAGCCTTTTAGTGTTGGTCAGTGTAGAAGTGAACCTTATATTATTGGTCAGTGTAGAAGTGACTCTTACATTGTTGGTCAGTGTAGAAGTGAGCCTTTTAGTGTTGGTCAGTGTAGATGTGGCCCTTACATTGTTGGTCAGTGTAGAAGTGGCCCTTACATTGTTGGTCAGTGTAGAAGTGACTCTTACATTGTTGGTCAGTGTAGAAGTGACCCTTACATTGTTGGTCAGTGTTGAAGTGACTCTTACATTATTGGTCAGTGTAGAAGTGACTCTTACATTGTTGGTCAGTGTAGAAGTGACTCTTACATTGTTGGTCAGTGTAGAAGTGTGCCTTTTAGTGTTGGTCAGTGTAGAAGTGGCCCTTACATTGTTGGTCAGTGTAGAAGTGACCCTTACATTGTTGATCAGTGTAGAAGTGACTCGTACATTGTTGATCAGTGTTGAAGTGACCCTTACATTGTTGATCAGTGTTGAAGTGACTCTTACATTATTGGTCAGTGTAGAAGTGACTCTTACATTGTTGGTCAGTGTAGAAGTGACTCATACATTGTTGGTCAGTGTAGAAGTGTGCCTTTTAGTGTTGGTCAGTGTAGAAGTGGCCCTTACATTGTTGGTCAGTGTAGAAGTGACTCTTACATTGTTGGTCAGTGTAGAAGTGACTCTTACATTTTTGGTCAGTGTAGAAGTGACCCTTACATTGTTGGTCAGTGTTGAAGTGACTCTTACATTATTGGTCAGTGTAGAAGTGACTCTTACATTATTGGTCAGTGTAGAAGTGACTCTTACATTGTTGGTCAGTGTAGAAGTGAGCCTTTTAGTGTTGGTCAGTGTAGAAGTGACTCTTACATTGTTGGTCAGTGTAGAAGTGACCCTTACATTGTTGGTCAGTGTAGAAGTGGCCCTTACATTGTTGGTCAGTGTAGAAGTGACTCGTACATTGTTGATCAGTGTTGAAGTGACCCTTACATTGTTGATCAGTGTAGAAGTGACTCGTACATTGTTGATCAGTGTTGAAGTGACCCTTACCTTGTTGATCAGTGTTGAAGTGACCCTTACCTTGTTGATCAGTGTACAAATGACTCGTACATTGTTGGTCAGTGTAGAAGTGACTCTTACATTGTTGATCAGTGTAGAAGTGACTCGTACATTGTTGATCAGTGTTGAAGTGACCCTTACCTTGTTGATCAGTGTAGAAGTGACCCTTACATTGTTGGTTAGTGTAGAAGTGACTCTTACATTGTTGGTCAGTGTAGAAGTGACTCTTACATTGTTGGTCAGTGTAGAAGTGAGCCTTACATTGTTGGTCAGTGTTGAAGTGAGCCTTACATTGTTGGTCAGTGTAAAAGTGACCCTTACATTGTTGGTCAGTGTAGAAGTGACTCTTACATTGTTGGTCAGTGTAGAAGTGAGCCTTTTAGTGTTGGTCAGTGTAGAAGTGAACCTTATATTATTGGTCAGTGTAGAAGTGACTCTTACATTGTTGGTCAGTGTAGAAGTGAGCCTTTTAGTGTTGGTCAGTGTAGAAGGGGCCCTTACATTGTTGGTCAGTGTAGAAGTGGCCCTTACATTGTTGGTCAGTGTAGAAGTGACTCTTACATTGTTGGTCAGTGTAGAAGTGACCCTTACATTGTTGGTCAGTGTTGAAGTGACTCTTACATTATTGGTCAGTGTAGAAGTGACTCTTACATTGTTGGTCAGTGTAGAAGTGACTCTTACATTGTTGGTCAGTGTAGAAGTGTGCCTTTTAGTGTTGGTCAGTGTAGAAGTGGCCCTTACATTGTTGGTCAGTGTAGAAGTGGCCCTTACATTGTTGGTCAGTGTAGAAGTGACTCTTAGATTGTTGGTCAGTGTAGAAGTGACCCTTACATTGTTGGTTAGTGTAGAAGTGACCCTTACATTGTTGGTCTGTGTAGAAGTGACTCTTACATTGTTGGTCAGTGTAGAAGTGACTCTTACATTGTTGGTCAGTGTAGAAGTGAGCCTTTTAGTGTTGGTCAGTGTAGAAGTGACTCTTACATTGTTGGTCAGTGTAGAAGTGACCCTTACATTGTTGGTCAGTGTAGAAGTGGCCCTTACATTGTTGGTCAGTGTAGAAGTGACCCTTACATTGTTGGTCAGTGTAGAAGTGACCCTTACATTGTTGATCAGTGTAGAAGTGACTCGTACATTGTTGATCAGTGTTGAAGTGACCCTTACATTGTTGATCAATGTAGAAGTGACTCGTACATTGTTGATCAGTGTTGAAGTGACCCTTACCTTGTTGATCAGTGTTGAAGTGACCCTTACCTTGTTGATCAGTGTAGAAGTGACTCGTACATTGTTGGTCAGTGTAGAAGTGACTCTTACATTGTTGATCAGTGTAGAAGTGACTCGTACATTGTTGATCAGTGTTGAAGTGACCCTTACATTGTTGATCAGTGTTGAAGTGACCCTTACCTTGTTGATCAGTGTAGAAGTGACCCTTACATTGTTGGTCAGTGTAGAAGTGACTCTTACATTGTTGGTCAGTGTAGAAGTGACTCTTACATTGTTGGTCAGTGTAGAAGTGAGCCTTTTAGTGTTGGTCAGTGTAGAAGTGGCCCTTACATTGTTGGTCAGTGTAGAAGTGGCCCTTACATTGTTGGTCAGTGTAGAAGTGAGCCTTACATTGTTGGTCAGTGTAGAAGTGACCCTTACATTGTTGGTCAGTGTTGAAGTGACTCTTACATTATTGGTCAGTGTAGAAGTGACTCTTACATTGTTGGTCAGTGTAGAAGTGAGCCTTTTAGTGTTGGTCAGTGTAGAAGTGACTCTTACATTGTTGGTCAGTGTAGAAGTGACCCTTACATTGTTGGTCAGTGTAGAAGTGGCCCTTACATTGTTGGTCAGTGTAGAAGTGACCCTTACATTGTTGGTCAGTGTAGAAGTGACCCTTACATTGTTGATCAGTGTAGAAGTGACTCGTACATTGTTGATCAGTGTTGAAGTGACCCTTGCATTGTTGATCAGTGTTGAAGTGACTCTTACATTATTGGTCAGTGTAGAAGTGACTCTTACATTGTTGGTCAGTGTAGAAGTGACTCTTACATTGTTGGTCAGTGTAGAAGTGTGCCTTTTAGTGTTGGTCATTGTAGAAGTGGCCCTTACATTGTTGGTCAGTGTAGAAGTGACCCTTACATTGTTGGTCAGTGTAGAAGTGACTCTTACATTGTTGGTCAGTGTAGAAGTGACTCTTACATTGTTGGTCAGTGTAGAAGTGACCCTTACATTGTTGGTCAGTGTTGAAGTGACTCTTACATTATTGGTCAGTGTAGAAGTGACTCTTACATTATTGGTCAGTGTAGAAGTGACTCTTACATTGTTGGTCAGTGTAGAAGTGAGCCTTTTAGCGTTGGTCAGTGTAGAAGTGACTCTTACATTGTTGGTCAGTGTAGAAGTGACCCTTACATTGTTGGTCAGTGTAGAAGTGGCCCTTACATTGTTGGTCAGTGTAGAAGTGACCCTTACATTGTTGGTCAGTGTAGAAGTGACCCTTACATTGTTGATCAGTGTAGAAGTGACTCGTACATTGTTGATCAGTGTTGAAGTGACCCTTACATTGTTGATCAGTGTAGAAGTGACTCTTACATTGTTGGTCAGTGTAGAAGTGAGCCTTTTAGTGTTGGTCAGTGTAGAAGTGACTCTTACATTGTTGGTCAGTGTAGAAGTGACCCTTACATTGTTGGTCAGTGTAGAAGTGGCCCTTACATTGTTGGTCAGTGTAGAAGTGACCCTTACATTGTTGGTCAGTGTAGAAGTGACCCTTACATTGTTGATCAGTGTAGAAGTGACTCGTACATTGTTGATCAGTGTTGAAGTGACCCTTACATTGTTGATCAGTGTAGAAGTGACTCGTACATTGTTGATCAGTGTTGAAGTGACCCTTACCTTGTTGATCAGTGTTGAAGTGACCCTTACCTTGTTGATCAGTGTAGAAGTGACTCGTACATTGTTGGTCAGTGTAGAAGTGACTCTTACATTGTTGATCAGTGTAGAAGTGACTCGTACATTGTTGATCAGTGTTGAAGTGACCCTTACATTGTTGATCAGTGTTGAAGTGACCCTTACCTTGTTGATCAGTGTAGAAGTGATCTTTACATTGTTGGTCAGTGTAGAAGTGACTCTTACATTGTTGGTCAGTGTAAAAGTGACTCTTACATTGTTGATCAGTGTAGAAGTGACTCTTACATTGTTGGTCAGTGTAGAAGTGAGCCTTACATTGTTGGTCAGTGTAGAAGTGACTCGTACATTGTTGGTCAGTGTAGAAGTGGCCCTTACATTGTTGATCAGTGTAGAAGTGACTCTTACATTGTTGGTCAGTGTAGAAGTGACCCTTACATTGTTGGTCAGTGTAGAAGTGACTCTTACATTGTTGGTCAGTGTAGAAGTGACTCGTACATTGTTGGTCAGTGTAGAAGTGACTCGTACATTGTTGGTCAGTGTAGAAGAGCCTTTTACATTGTTGGTCAATGTGGAAGTGACCCTTACATTGTTGTTCAGTGTTGAAGTGACCCTTACATTGTTGGTCAGTGTAGAAGTGACTTTTTCATTGTTGTCAGTGTAGAAGTGAACCCTTACATTGTTGGTCAGTTTTGAAGTGACCCTTACATTATTGGTCAGTGTTGAAGTGACCCTTACAATGTTGGTCAGTGTTCAAGTGACTCTTACATTGTTGGTCAGTGTTCAAGTGACTCTTACATTGTTGGTCAGTGTAGAAGTGACCCTTACATTGTTGGTCAGTGTTGAAGTGAGCCTTACATTGTTGGTCAGTGTAGAAGTGACCCTTACATTGTTGGTCAGTGTAGAAGTGACTCTTACATTGTTGGTCAGTGTAGAAGTGAGCCTTTTAGTGTTGGTCAGTGTAGAAGAGGCCCTTACATTGTTGGTCAGTGTAGAAGTGGCCCTTACATTGTTGGTCAGTGTAGAAGTGACTCTTACATTGTTGGTCAGTGTAGAAGTGACCCTTACATTGTTGGTCAGTGTTGAAGTGACTCTTACATTATTGGTCAGTGTAGAAGTGACTCTTACATTGTTGGTCAGTGTAGAAGTGTGCCTTTTAGTGTTGGTCAGTGTAGAAGTGGCCCTTACATTGTTGGTCAGTGTAGAAGTGGCCCTTACATTGTTGGTCAGTGTAGAAGTGACTCTTACATTGTTGGTCAGTGTAGATGTGACCCTTACATTGTTGGTCAGTGTTGAAGTGACCCTTACATTGTTGGTCAGTGTAGAAGTGACCCTTACATTGTTGGTCTGTGTAGAAGTGACTCTTACATTGTTGGTCAGTGTAGAAGTGAGCCTTTTAGTGTTGGTCAGTGTAGAAGTGGCCCTTACATTGTTGGTCAGTGTAGAAGTGACTTTTTCATTGTTGTCAGTGTAGAAGTGAACCCTTACATTGTTGGTCAGTTTTGAAGTGACCCTTACATTGTTGGTCAGTGTTATAGTGACCCTTACATTGTTGGTCAGTGTTGAAGTGACTCTTACATTGTTGGTCAGTGTTTAAGTGACTCTTACATTGTTGGTCAGTGTAGAAGTGACCCTTACATTGTTGGTCAGTGTTGAAGTGAGCCTTACATTGTTGGTCAGTGTAGAAGTGACTCTTACATTGTTGATCAGTGTAGAAGTGACCCTTACATTGTTGGTCTGTGTAGAAGTGACCCTTACATTGTTGGTCTGTGTAGAAGTGACTCTTACATTGTTGGTCAGTGTAGAAGTGAGCCTTTTAGTGTTGGTCAGTGTAGAAGTGGCCCTTACATTGTTGGTCAGTGTAGAAGTGACTTTTTCATTGTTGTCAGTGTAGAAGTGAACCCTTACATTGTTGGTCAGTGTTGAAGTGACTCTTATATTGTTGGTCAGTGTTTAAGTGACTCTTACATTGTTGGTCAGTGTAGAAGTGACTCTTACATTGTTGGTCAGTGTAGAAGTGACCCTTACATTGTTGGTCAGTGTTGAAGTGAGCCTTACATTGTTGGTCAGCGTAGAAGTGACTCTTACATTGTTGGTCAGTGTAGAAGTGAGTCGTACATTGTTGGTCAGTGTAGAAGTGACTTTTACATTGTTGGTCAATGTGGAAGTGACCCTTACATTGTTGTTAAGTGTTGAAGTGACCCTTACATTGTTGGTCAGTGTAGAAGTGACTTTTTCATTGTTGTCAGTGTAGAAGTGAACCCTTACATTGTTGGTCAGTTTTGAAGTGACCCTTACATTATTGGTCAGTGTTGAAGTGACCCTTACATTGTTGGTCAGTGTTCAAGTGGCCCTTACATTGTTGGTCAGTGTAGAAGTGGCCCTTACATTGTTGGTCAGTGTAGAAGTGACTCTTACATTGTTGGTCAGTGTAGAAGTGACCCTTACATTGTTGGTCAGTGTTGAAGTGACCCTTACATTGTTGGTCAGTGTAGAAGTGACCCTTACATTGTTGGTCTGTGTAGAAGTGACTCTTACATTGTTGGTCAGTGTAGAAGTGAGCCTTTTAGTGTTGGTCAGTGTAGAAGTGGCCCTTACATTGTTGGTCAGTGTAGAAGTGACTTTTTCATTGTTGTCAGTGTAGAAGTGAACCCTTATATTGTTGGTCAGTTTTGAAGTGACCCTTACATTGTTGGTCAGTGTTGTAGTGACCCTTACATTGTTGGTCAGTGTTGAAGTGACTCTTACATTGTTGGTCAGTGTTTAAGTGACTCTTACATTGTTGGTCAGTGTAGAAGTGACCCTTACATTGTTGGTCAGTGTTGAAGTGAGCCTTACATTGTTGGTCAGTGTAGAAGTGACTCTTACATTGTTGATCAGTGTAGAAGTGACCCTTACATTGTTGGTCTGTGTAGAAGTGACCCTTACATTGTTGGTCTGTGTAGAAGTGACTCTTACATTGTTGGTCAGTGTAGAAGTGAGCCTTTTAGTGTTGGTCAGTGTAGAAGTGGCCCTTACATTGTTGGTCAGTGTAGAAGTGACTTTTTCATTGTTGTCAGTGTAGAAGTGAACCCTTACATTGTTGGTCAGTTTTGAAGTGACCCTTACATTGTTGGTCAGTGTTGTAGTGACCCTTACATTGTTGGTCAGTGTTGAAGTGACTCTTACATTGTTGGTCAGTGTTTAAGTGACTCTTACATTGTTGGTCAGTGTAGAAGTGACTCTTACATTGTTGGTCAGTGTAGAAGTGACCCTTACATTGTTGGTCAGTGTTGAAGTGAGCCTTACATTGTTGGTCAGCGTAGAAGTGACTCTTACATTGTTGGTCAGTGTAGAAGTGAGCCTTTTAGTGTTGGTCAGTGTAGAAGTGGCCCTTACATTATTGGTCAGTGTAGAAGTGACTCTTACATTGTTGGCCAGTGTAGAAGTGAGCCTGTTAGTGTTGGTCAGTGTAGAAGTGGCCCTTACATTGTTGGTCAGTGTAGAAGAGGCCCTTACATTGTTGGTCAGTGTAGAAGTGACTCTTACATTGTTGGTCAGTGTAGAAGTGGCCCTTACATTGTTGGTCAGTGTTGAAGTGACCCTTACATTGTTGGTCAGTGTAGAAGTGACTCTTACATTGTTGGTCAGTGTAGAAGTGAGCCTTTTAATGTTGGTCAGTGTAGAAGTGGCCCTTACATTGTTGGTCAGTGTAGAAGTGGCCCTTACATTGTTGGTCAGTGTAGAAGTGGCCCTTACATTGTTGGTCAGTGTAGAAGTGACTCTTACATTGTTGGTCAGTGTAGAAGTGACCCTTACATTGTTGGTCAGTGTTGAAGTGACTCTTACATTATTGGTCAGTGTAGAAGTGACCCTTACATTGTTGGTCTGTGTAGAAGTGACTCTTACATTGTTGGTCAGTGTAGAAGTGAGCCTTTTAGTGTTGGTCAGTGTAGAAGTGGCCCTTACATTGTTGGTCAGTGCAGAAGTGACTTTTTCTTTGTTGTCAGTGTAGAAGTGAACCCTTACATTGTTGGTCAGTTTTGAAGTGACCCTTACATTGTTGGTCAGTGTTGTAGTGACCCTTACATTGTTGGTCAGTGTTGAAGTGACTCTTACATTGTTGGTCAGTGTAGAAGTGACCCTTACATTGTTGGTCAGTGTTGAAGTGAGCCTTACATTGTTGGTCAGTGTAGAAGTGACTCTTACATTGTTGATCAGTGTAGAAGTGACCCTTACATTGTTGGTCTGTGTAGAAGTGACCCTTACATTGTTGGTCTGTGTAGAAGTGACTCTTACATTGTTGGTCAGTGTAGAAGTGAGCCTTTTAGTGTTGGTCAGTGTAGAAGTGGCCCTTACATTGTTGGTCAGTGTAGAAGTGACTTTTTCATTGTTGTCAGTGTAGAAGTGAACCCTTACATTGTTGGTCAGTTTTGAAGTGACCCTTACATTGTTGGTCAGTGTTGTAGTGACCCTTACATTGTTGGTCAGTGTTGAAGTGACTCTTACATTGTTGGTCAGTGTTTAAGTGACTCTTACATTGTTGGTCAGTGTAGAAGTGACTCTTACATTGTTGGTCAGTGTAGAAGTGACCCGTACATTGTTGGTCAGTGTTGAAGTGAGCCTTACATTGTTGGTCAGCGTAGAAGTGACTCTTACATTGTTGGTCAGTGTAGAAGTGACTCGTACATTGTTGGTCAGTGTAGAAGTGACTTTT
Source organism: Staurois parvus (assembly GCF_062004578.1). Classification (NCBI taxonomy): domain Eukaryota; kingdom Metazoa; phylum Chordata; class Amphibia; order Anura; family Ranidae; genus Staurois; species Staurois parvus. The sequence goes on from NW_028318417.1 coordinate 657,061, forward strand.
ACATTGTTGGTCAATGTGGAAGTGACCCTTACATTGTTGTTCAGAGTTGAAGTGACCCTTACATTGTTGGTCAGTGTAGAAGTGACTTTTTCATTGTTGTCAGTGTAGAAGTGAACCCTTACATTGTTGGTCAGTTTTGAAGTGACCCTTACATTATTGGTCAGTGTTGAAGTGACCCTTACATTGTTGGTCAGTGTTCAAGTGACTCTTACATTGTTGGTCAGTGTTCAAGTGACTCTTACATTGTTGGTCAGTGTAGAAGTGACCCTTACATTGTTGGTCAGTGTTGAAGTGAGCCTTACATTGTTGGTCAGTGTAGAAGTGACCCTTACATTGTTGGTCAGTGTAGAAGTGACTCTTACATTGTTGGTCAGTGTAGAAGTGAGCCTTTTAGTGTTGGTCAGTGTAGAAGTGGCCCTTACATTGTTGGTCAGTGTAGAAGTGACTCTTACATTGTTGGTCAGTGTAGAAGTGACCCTTACATTGTTGGTCAGTGTTGAAGTGACCCTTACATTGTTGGTCAGTGTAGAAGTGACCCTTACATTGTTGGTCTGTGTAGAAGTGACTCTTACATTGTTGGTCAGTGTAGAAGTGAGCCTTTTAGTGTTGGTCAGTGTAGAAGTGGCCCTTACATTGTTGGTCAGTGTAGAAGTGACTTTTTCATTGTTGTCAGTGTAGAAGTGAACCCTTATATTGTTGGTCAGTTTTGAAGTGACCCTTACATTGTTGGTCAGTGTTGTAGTGACCCTTACATTGTTGGTCAGTGTTGAAGTGACTCTTACATTGTTGGTCAGTGTTTAAGTGACTCTTACATTGTTGGTCAGTGTAGAAGTGACCCTTACATTGTTGGTCAGTGTTGAAGTGAGCCTTACATTGTTGGTCAGTGTAGAAGTGACTCTTACATTGTTGATCAGTGTAGAAGTGACCCTTACATTGTTGGTCTGTGTAGAAGTGACCCTTACATTGTTGGTCTGTGTAGAAGTGACTCTTACATTGTTGGTCAGTGTAGAAGTGAGCCTTTTAGTGTTGGTCAGTGTAGAAGTGGCCCTTACATTGTTGGTCAGTGTAGAAGTGACTTTTTCATTGTTGTCAGTGTAGAAGTGAACCCTTACATTGTTGGTCAGTTTTGAAGTGACCCTTACATTGTTGGTCAGTGTTGTAGTGACCCTTACATTGTTGGTCAGTGTTGAAGTGACTCTTACATTGTTGGTCAGTGTTTAAGTGACTCTTACATTGTTGGTCAGTGTAGAAGTGACTCTTACATTGTTGGTCAGTGTAGAAGTGACCCTTACATTGTTGGTCAGTGTTGAAGTGAGCCTTACATTGTTGGTCAGCGTAGAAGTGACTCTTACATTGTTGGTCAGTGTAGAAGTGAGCCTTTTAGTGTTGGTCAGTGTAGAAGTGGCCCTTACATTATTGGTCAGTGTAGAAGTGACTCTTACATTGTTGGCCAGTGTAGAAGTGAGCCTGTTAGTGTTGGTCAGTGTAGAAGTGGCCCTTACATTGTTGGTCAGTGTAGAAGAGGCCCTTACATTGTTGGTCAGTGTAGAAGTGACTCTTACATTGTTGGTCAGTGTAGAAGTGGCCCTTACATTGTTGGTCAGTGTTGAAGTGACCCTTACATTGTTGGTCAGTGTAGAAGTGACTCTTACATTGTTGGTCAGTGTAGAAGTGAGCCTTTTAATGTTGGTCAGTGTAGAAGTGGCCCTTACATTGTTGGTCAGTGTAGAAGTGGCCCTTACATTGTTGGTCAGTGTAGAAGTGGCCCTTACATTGTTGGTCAGTGTAGAAGTGACTCTTACATTGTTGGTCAGTGTAGAAGTGACCCTTACATTGTTGGTCAGTGTTGAAGTGACTCTTACATTATTGGTCAGTGTAGAAGTGACCCTTACATTGTTGGTCTGTGTAGAAGTGACTCTTACATTGTTGGTCAGTGTAGAAGTGAGCCTTTTAGTGTTGGTCAGTGTAGAAGTGGCCCTTACATTGTTGGTCAGTGCAGAAGTGACTTTTTCTTTGTTGTCAGTGTAGAAGTGAACCCTTACATTGTTGGTCAGTTTTGAAGTGACCCTTACATTGTTGGTCAGTGTTGTAGTGACCCTTACATTGTTGGTCAGTGTTGAAGTGACTCTTACATTGTTGGTCAGTGTAGAAGTGACCCTTACATTGTTGGTCAGTGTTGAAGTGAGCCTTACATTGTTGGTCAGTGTAGAAGTGACTCTTACATTGTTGATCAGTGTAGAAGTGACCCTTACATTGTTGGTCTGTGTAGAAGTGACCCTTACATTGTTGGTCTGTGTAGAAGTGACTCTTACATTGTTGGTCAGTGTAGCAGTGAGCCTTTTAGTGTTGGTCAGTGTAGAAGTGGCCCTTACATTGTTGGTCAGTGTAGAAGTGACTTTTTCATTGTTGTCAGTGTAGAAGTGAACCCTTACATTGTTGGTCAGTTTTGAAGTGACCCTTACATTGTTGGTCAGTGTTGTAGTGACCCTTACATTGTTGGTCAGTGTTGAAGTGACTCTTACATTGTTGGTCAGTGTTTAAGTGACTCTTACATTGTTGGTCAGTGTAGAAGTGACTCTTACATTGTTGGTCAGTGTAGAAGTGACCCGTACATTGTTGGTCAGTGTTGAAGTGAGCCTTACATTGTTGGTCAGCGTAGAAGTGACTCTTACATTGTTGGTCAGTGTAGAAGTGACTCGTACATTGTTGGTCAGTGTAGAAGTGACTTTTACATTGTTGGTCAATGTGGAAGTGACCCTTACATTGTTGTTCAGAGTTGAAGTGACCCTTACATTGTTGGTCAGTGTAGAAGTGACTTTTTCATTGTTGTCAGTGTAGAAGTGAACCCTTACATTGTTGGTCAGTTTTGAAGTGACCCTTACATTATTGGTCAGTGTTGAAGTGACCCTTACATTGTTGGTCAGTGTTCAAGTGACTCTTACATTGTTGGTCAGTGTTCAAGTGACTCTTACATTGTTGGTCAGTGTAGAAGTGACCCTTACATTGTTGGTCAGTGTTGAAGTGAGCCTTACATTGTTGGTCAGTGTAGAAGTGACCCTTACATTGTTGGTCAGTGTAGAAGTGACTCTTACATTGTTGGTCAGTGTAGAAGTGAGCCTTTTAGTGTTGGTCAGTGTAGAAGTGGCCCTTACATTGTTGGTCAGTGTAGAAGTGGCCCTTACATTGTTGGTCAGTGTAGAAGTGACTCTTACATTGTTGGTCAGTGTAGAAGTGACCCTTACATTGTTGGTCAGTGTTGAAGTGACTCTTACATTATTGGTCAGTGTAGAAGTGACTCTTACATTGTTGGTCAGTGTAGAAGTGTGCCTTTTAGTGTTGGTCAGTGTAGAAGTGGCCCTTACATTGTTGGTCAGTGTAGAAGTGGCCCTTACATTGTTGGTCAGTGTAGAAGTGACTCTTACATTGTTGGTCAGTGTAGAAGTGACCCTTACATTGTTGGTCAGTGTTGAAGTGACCCTTACATTGTTGGTCAGTGTAGAAGTGACCCTTACATTGTTGGTCTGTGTAGAAGTGACTCTTACATTGTTGGTCAGTGTAGAAGTGACCCTTACATTGTTGGTCTGTGTAGAAGTGGCCCTTACATTGTTGGTCAGTGTAGAAGTGACTTTTTCATTGTTGTCAGTGTAGAAGTGAACCCTTACATTGTTGGTCAGTTTTGAAGTGACCCTTACATTGTTGGTCAGTGTTGTAGTGACCCTTACATTGTTGGTCAGTGTTGAAGTGACTCTTACATTGTTGGTCAGTGTTTAAGTGACTCTTACATTGTTGGTCAGTGTAGAAGTGACCCTTACATTGTTGGTCAGTGTTGAAGTGAGCCTTACATTGTTGGTCAGTGTAGAAGTGACTCTTACATTGTTGATCAGTGTAGAAGTGACCCTTACATTGTTGGTCTGTGTAGAAGTGACCCTTACATTGTTGGTCTGTGTAGAAGTGACTCTTACATTGTTGGTCAGTGTAGAAGTGAGCCTTTTAGTGTTGGTCAGTGTAGAAGTGGCCCTTACATTGTTGGTCAGTGTAGAAGTGACTTTTTCATTGTTGTCAGTGTAGAAGTGAACCCTTACATTGTTGGTCAGTTTTGAAGTGACCCTTACATTGTTGGTCAGTGTTGTAGTGACCCTTACATTGTTGGTCAGTGTTGAAGTGACTCTTACATTGTTGGTCAGTGTTTAAGTGACTCTTACATTGTTGGTCAGTGTAGAAGTGACTCTTACATTGTTGGTCAGTGTAGAAGTGACCCTTACATTGTTGGTCAGTGTTGAAGTGAGCCTTACATTGTTGGTCAGTGTAGAAGTGGCCCTTACATTGTTGGTCAGTGTAGAAGTGAGCCTTTTAGTGTTGGTCAGTGTAGAAGTGGCCCTTACATTATTGGTCAGTGTAGAAGTGACTCTTACATTGTTGGCCAGTGTAGAAGTGAGCCTGTTAGTGTTGGTCAGTGTAGAAGTGGCCCTTACATTGTTGGTCAGTGTAGAAGAGGCCCTTACATTGTTGGTCAGTGTAGAAGTGACTCTTACATTGTTGGTCAGTGTAGAAGTGGCCCTTACATTGTTGGTCAGTGTTGAAGTGACCCTTACATTGTTGGTCAGTGTAGAAGTGACTCTTACATTGTTGGTCAGTGTAGAAGTGAGCCTTTTAGTGTTGGTCAGTGTAGAAGTGGCCCTTACATTGTTGGTCAGTGTAGAAGTGGCCCTTACATTGTTGGTCAGTGTAGAAGTGGCCCTTACATTGTTGGTCAGTGTAGAAGTGACTCTTACATTGTTGGTCAGTGTAGAAGTGACCCTTACATTGTTGGTCAGTGTTGAAGTGACTCTTACATTATTGGTCAGTGTAGAAGTGACTCTTACATTGTTGGTCAGTGTAGAAGTGAGCCTTTTAGTGTTGGTCAGTGTAGAAGTGGCCCTTACATTGTTGGTCAGTGTAGAAGTGACTCGTACATTCTTGGTCAGTGTAGAAATGACCCGTTATATTGGCGGTCAGTGGCAGGATATCAGTCTATCACTGCTCTTTTCACAAGGAACTCCTTTCATTCTCTGAAGCCACCTTAGGATTTCACAGAACCCTGCAGAGTAAGAGTGATCTAGACTTTAAGAATATTACAAAGCTAAGGTTTTAGTGAAATTCTCCTGTCTCCCCCTGTAAATCGTGTTACTCACCTGTACAGGCAGAATTCGGGGACTCCTCAGGGGTGCGGTAGAATCCCCTGTTACATGTACAGGTAAGTGCCCCTGATGTTGTAGAGTTGCTGTTACTTGGGCAGGGATGGCAGCGATCTGTTGAAGCGTCTGGGGGGTTGTATGTCCCAGGCACGCAAGCTGTAGATAAACATCATGGAATTTAGGTTTTTGGTTTTTTTTTCAGCAATACATTTATCATTTGTGAATTGGTTCTAGAATGAAAACATGAGATTCTAGAATTGTAATCTGCATTGTTCCTTCATCTTTCGAAGATTGTAACTCTGCTGTAAGGGTTGGGAAGAGTCTGGCTCTCCCCACTCAATGCTGCTGATCTTAGCTTGGCATCTGAGTAAATGCTGAACTGAAAGATTCCTCTAGTCACATAAGTGATGTCAGTAATCCTCCTCATCCTCCTCCTCCCCCTCCTCCCTCTGTCTCTCTCCCCCTCCCCTCCTCTCTCCCCCCCTCTCTATCTCCTCTCTCTCTCCCCCCTCCTCCTCTCTCTCTTCCCCCCTCTCCCCCCTTCCTCCTCTCTCTCTCTCCCCTCTCTTCCCACCCCCTCTCTCCCCTCCTCCCCCTCTCTCTCCCCTCTTTTCCCCCTCTCCCCCCCTCCCCCTCTTTCCTCCCCCTCCTCTTTCCTCCCCCTCCTCTCTCTCTCTCCCCCTCCTCTCTCTCCCTCTCTCTCTCACCCCCTCCTCTCTCTCCTCCCCCCTCCTCCTCCTCTCTTTCCTCCCCCCTCCTCCTCTCTCTCCTCCCCCTTCCTCTCTCTCCTCCCCCTTCCTCCTCCCCTTCCTCCTCCTCTCTCCCCTCCCCCTCTCTCTCCTCCCCCCTTCCTCCTCCCTTCCTTCTCTCCCCCCCCCCTCCTCCTCTCTCGCCCCTCCTCCCCTCCTCCTCATGGCTACTTAGCTAAATCTCTGTATGAAGTCTAATATGGGTTCAGAGATGGCAAGGGAAAGATAAAATCACAACACATACAGACCAAGGCTACTCAAATATAGCAGATCCAGAATACACTCCTACACCAAGAAAAGGCCAAAAAAAAGTTTAAATACTGGTGTTGGTTCATAAAATAGAAACCAAAAACCAGCAAATGTGATTCAAGGGCTCAAAGATCCCCCCTTCTTCAGGGCCACAAAACAAATCCTTAAACAGAAAGAAAGGCAAGTAGAATATTTGGCGCACTCTGAGACGGAGTAAGGAGGTAGATGCGACATACAATGGTATGTATAAGCGTATAAACAATGGTGATGGAATTAGGGAAAGTAAATCATGAACAGTATACTGTAATTCAGAGGCTTCCCTAGGGTTGGTGTCACCCGTTGCGGTAACACTTGGTGACACCCCCTCTGACGATCCCCACAGAATGGATCAGATCTGCAGATTGAGCATAATGGATCAGACTCCGATCCATTATGCTCAATCCGCAGATCCCATCCATCCTGCGGCGTCCGATCCATTATGCTCCCCAATCTGCAGATCCCATCCATCCTGCGAAGATCATCAGCATGCAACCTATACGGGGTGAGACCGGACCCGCTCCACGAAAAGGTAAGTTGTAAAGAAAGCCTAAAATCGCCGCAGGATGGATCGGCTCCATCCTGTGGGGATCGTCAGCTTGCTTTACAACTTATCTTTTTGTGGAGTGGGTCAGGTGTCACCCCGTGCCGTCGGTGTCACCCAGTGCGGGCCGCACCCCCCACACCTGCCTCAGGATGCCACTGCTGTAATAAATATACAAATAAAATGGCCCTGTGGAAGATAAGGAAGTGCGGTGCCCTCTAAGTGTAGTATAAAAGCTTTTAAATGAATGAATATAGTGTGCAGGGGCGGACTGACCATTTGAAAACTCGGGCACTGCCGAGGGCCCAGGGTCAGTAGGGGGCCCCATGAGATGCCCCTGGTACCTTTTTCATGGGTTTTTTTGAGTTTGGGCAAGGACAGAGGGGCACCATTATCCCCTATTGCCCGGGGGCCCCATGAGTTGTCAGTCCGCCCCTGATAGTGTGTATTCATTAATCCATAGGACACACAAAACACCAGGACATGAATACAGGACTACAGCCCTCCCCTTTTCCCAGTAAGGCATTTCAGCTTCAAGCTGATGAAGCAGATCACATTATGATCTTTTGACCTATCTGATGTTCATTGTTGTAAGATTCTCTCAGTTGCTTCAGATGCTCAATAGCAGCCTTCAGCTCTTCTGCATTGTTCGGTCTCATGTCTCATCTTTCTCTTGGCAATGCCCCATAGATTCTCTATGGGGTTCAGGTCAGGCGAGTTTGCTGGCCAATCAAGCACAGTAATCCCACGGTCATTGAACCAGGTTTTGGTGCTTTTGGCAGTGTGGGCAGGTGCCAAGTCCTGCTGGAAAATGAAGTCAGCATCCCCATAAGGCTCGTCTGCGGAAGGAAGCATGAAGTGCTCCAAAATCTCCTGGTAGACGGCTGCGTTGACCCTGGACTTAATGAAGCACAGTGGACCAACACCAGCAGATAACATGGCTCCCCAAATCAACACAGGCTGTGGAAACTTCACACTGGACATCAAGCATCTTGCAGTGTGTGCCTCTCCATTCTTCCTCCATACTCGGGGTCCTTGGCTTCCAAATGAGATGCAAAAGTTGGACCACTGAGCAAAAGGCCAGGTCTGTTTTTCTTTAGCCCAGGTAAGACGTTGTTTGTTGTTCAGGAGTGGCTTGACAAGAGGAATACGACTTTGAAGCCCATGTCCAGGATCCGTCTGTGTATGATGGCTCTTGATGCACTGAATCTAGCCTCAGTCCACTCCTTGTGAAAGTCCCCAACGCTTTTGAATGGCCTTTTCCTGACAAACCTCTCCAGGCTGCAGTCATCCCTGCTGCTTGTGCACCTTTTTCTTCCACACTTTTCCCTTCCAGATAACTTTCTATTGATGTGCTTTGATACAGCACTTTGGGAACATCCAACGTCTTTTGCAAATACCTTTTGAGGCTTTCCCTCCTTATGGAGGGTGTCAATGATGGTTTTCTGCACAACTGTCAGGTCAGCAGTCTTTCCCATGATTGTGATTCCTACTGGACCAGACTGAGAGACCATTTAAAGGCTCAGGAACCCTTTGCAGGTGTAATGGCTTAATTAGCTGATTAGAGTGGGACACTTTGAGCCGAGAATATTCCACCTTTTCACAATATTCTCATTTTCTGAGATTGTGGATTTGGGGTTTTCATGATCTGTAAGCCATAATCATCACAATGATGACAAATCACGGCTTGAACTATCTTGCTTTGCATGTAATGAGTCTATCTCATATATTAGTTTCACCTTTTAAGTTGCATTACTGAAATAAATGAATTTTTGTACGATATTCTAATTTTTGGAGATTCACCTGTATATACATTTTTTTTACCTAAAAAAAAAGATGTGAATTAATTTATTTATTTTTAAGGTGGACTTATCCTTTAAATACCTGACTTTGCACTTTGCCATCCAGATTGTATGCTGCATCAAGTAACAGTGCCTTGTGATTTCCATGCCCTATTACCTATGTGTGTGGTAATGTCTCCTTGTAACACTTCTAGATATTTATTATCTTTCACAGAGATCACAGTACTCTCCCTGACAATGGGGGAGATTAATGCCGGCCATAAATGGGTCGAAATTTGACCGATTTTACGTCCGAAAATCAGACCTAAGACTAACCGGCCGATTTTCGCTGTTAGTGGGTCAATGGCACCGGCCGATTTTCGTGGTTCCTCCCCTTTTCGGTGTCGGGCATGTTGGAAAATTTTGTGAAAAACTACCGATTTTCGACTCAATGAAGGTCAAATCATACGATCGTTTTTCCAAAAGAAAATGCGCATGAGCCATGACCTGGAAGAAACAGAAGTTTCACCTGTTATATGGGGTGAACTTTGTGACTTTGGTCGGTCGTTTTTCAAAATCATTGATGACACCATCGGATTACCGAGCGAACAACGTTTTCGATTTTCAGACAAAAAATAGTTGGGAATTCGACCCATGTATGGCCTGCATTACTTAAACTGAAGCACACAGAATCTGGAGCAGCTGTGCTTAGTAGCCAATCAACTTCTAGGTTTCATTGTCAAAGGTTCATTACCCCAGGTTCCCACCTCATCGTTTTCCGCAGCGTTTTGCAGAAACGCACTATAGTCCATTTAACATGATTTCCTATGGGACAGGTTCTCCAGTGGCCCTTACGAGGTAGTGCTGCAAAGAGCCAAGTATAGATCATAGTTACATAGTTAGTCTGGCTGAAAAAAGACAAAAATCCATCCAGTTCAAACATTAAAAAAAAAAAAAGTTATAATCCTATACTCACAGTTGATCCAGAGGAAGGCAAAAAAACCCTGCAAAGCACGATCCGAATTGCTCCTGAAGGGGAACAATTCCTCCCTGATCCCCCAAGATCAGTATACATAATCCTTCATTCATGACCCCAAAACTCTGCTGAGGAGGAAGTGACATCACAACGCATATCGTCCACCCTCGTCTGCCTGTAGACAATGAAATTTATGCATGTTTCCTCTTTAACCGCATCCACTGCTGACGTGCCCTGCCATGCGCAAGCAAAAGCGGCATGTAAATGTAATGTAAATGTGTGTGAATTGTGTATAAGTGCTCCCTGGGATTCCCATGTTGCATCAACCTTAATTAAGGCTTTCTCCAGCCAGATTTCTGCAGGCGGAAACGTTTCTCTCTCTCAGTATTCAGAGACACGGCCGTTCTACATGGATGAACAGCAGTGACTGCAGGGGACCGCACAGGCCAGATACTCTGCTAAAAAAGCCATCTCCTAATTCAACGATCCCTTATTCCGGAAGCCGAAACAAGGTTGCGTGCAAAATGAGACAACGGTTAATTAACGCTAATTACATTTAATTGGTAATAGGCTTGAAGTGCACGTTTAAAGTAGAACGATGGGCAGAAACTAGCATGACGTTCAGTATATGATGCAGTCTGTAACTAGTATTGACTCAGCATGACAAGGGTAGAATATACGCCTTCCAACCTAACCAAGCCTGCTAGGCCATACCCTCCACCATCCCAGCTATACAAAATACGCAAACAAGTTTCTGGAGTCAAATGGCCAGAGCAGCCTTTTATTAACCAATAAATTATTTTAAACCAAGGAAAACATGGTGGTCACTTGAGGGCCATAAACCCAACTTCACTTTTGCATAAAACATTCCTTCAACTTAGGTCCCCAGCCGCAACCCACCGGCTCGGGGCCAATCCTACTTATCCCCAGCCGCAACCCACCGGCTTGGAGACAATCCTACTTATCCCTACCCGCAACACATGGACTCAGGGACAATCCTACTTATCCCCAGCCACAACCCACCGCCTCGGAGACAATCCTACTTATCCCCAGCCACAACCCACCGGCTCGGAGACAATCCAACTTATCCCCAGCCGCAACCCACCGGCTCGGAGACAATCCTACTTATCACCAGCCGCAACCCACCGGCTCGGAGACAATCCTACTTATCCCCAGCCACAACCCACCGGCTCGGAGACAATCCTACTTATCCCCAGCCGCAACCCACCGGCTCGGAGACAATCCTACTTATCCCCAGCCACAACCCACCGGCTCGGAGACAATCTTACTTATCCCCAGCCACAACCTACCGGCTCGGGGACAATCCTACTTATCCCCAGCCGCAACCCACCGGCTCGGGGACAATCCTACTTATCCCCAGCCACAACACACCGGCTCGGAGACAATCCTACTTATCCCCAGCCGCAACCCACCGGCTTGGAGACAATCCTACTTATCCCCAGCCACAACCCACTGGCTCAGAGACAGTCCTACTTATCCCTAGCCGCAACCCACTGGCTTGGAGACAATCCAACTTATCCCAGGCCGCAACCCACCGGCTCGGAGACAATCCTACTCATCCCCAGCCGCAACACACCTGCTCGGGGACAATCCTACTTATCTCCAGCAGCAACCCACCGGCTCGGGGACAATCCTACTTATCCCCAGGCCGCAACCCACCGGCTCGGAGACAATCCTACTTATCACCAGCCACAACACACCAGCTCGGGGACAATCCTACTTATTCCCAGCCGCAACCCACCAACTTGGGGACAATCCAACTTATCCCAGGCCGCAACCCACCGGCTCGGGGACAATCCTACTTATCACCAGCCACAACACACCAGCTCGGGGACAATCCTACTTATCCCCAGCCACAACCCACTGGCTCGGGGACAATCCTACTTATCACCAGCCACAACACACCAGCTCGGGGACAATCCTACTTATTCCCAGCCGCAACCCACCAGCTCGGGGACAACCCTACTTATCCCCGGCCGCAACCCACCTGCTCCGGAACAATCCTACTTATCACCAGCCGCAACACACCTGCTCAGGGATAACCCTACTTATCCGCAGTGACCACCATTTTACCTATTCCGAGTTAACCCCTTGTTAACTGGTATGTACCAAGGTCCCCATACCACTGATGGGTCCCGAATCTGTCTCCATACAGAATTCTTTCCTCCTCCAAAGACCAACCACCACCAAGGCTGCTGTGACAATCCAAACCAAAGCACGAAGGGGAGGGAGGGTGGGAAGCTTCTTCTTCTTCCAAACTTCCCCCACTGGACTTCCCAAGGACAGACCCTCCTTTTCCTTGCTGGAAGACCCTCCCCAACACCCCCCATCCAATAAGGTAAGCCTTAATCCCCAAAACTTCCTTCTCAAAATTTAACGCTCTGTTGTCCCTCTATTCCCCCTAGTCATGTCAACAATGTGCTTTTTTTTGCTGCAGGCCTACCTGTTTTTGCTTTCCAGAGCTCCTCCCCAGGGGCGGACTGACCATTTGGAAACTCGGGCACTGCCTGAGGGCCCGGGGTCAGTAGAGGGCCCCATGAGATGCCACTGGTACCTTTTTCATAGGCTTTTTTGAGTTTGGGCAAGGACACAGGGGCCCCATGATCCCCTATTGCCCGGGGCCCCATGAGTTGTCAGTCCGCCCCTGCTCCTCCCTGTAACAGTTTGATTACCTGTTCGTAGTGCTCACCCCTGAAAGGGCCTGCTGTCTTGCCCCAGGTTCTTCTCCCAACCTAGTGCAGCAGCAGCCTAGGACACAGTAACAGGCACTCTTCTGGCTCAATGATCAGTCAAGGGGTATCTGTTGATGTTCTATTGAAAGTTGAACTTGGGATGTCCTGCACATTTTGTGGTCGTGCGCACGGCTGATAGGCTTCTGGTCCAGGCTCTTCTGCTTAGTGCAGACTTTGTTTCATGTGTCGGTGCGCAAAGATACCAGGTTGGCCCTTCTGCCTTACCCTATTTCGGGTCTTTTCACATCCCAACAGAAACTGGCTTCCTATCTTTTTATCTCTGCCAAGCGCACTATGGTGTCCTTTTGTCATGCAGCTGTAAATGACCGCTGCTCACTTCTCCTCTGAATGCCTGTTCATGAAGCGGTGAGGATCGCTTCTCCTAATGAGGAGAGAAGCAATCTACAAACGTTTTGAACGCTAGAAAACAGCTGTTGTTACTGTAATCACGCAAGATTACAGTAAGAGATCAATCAAACATACAGTTTACTAAGAAGCGGTAAATTATGACTGCTTCGTTTGCGGTTCCTCCGATTCTCCACCTGTGGGCTAGAGAATCTGGAAGAAGGATTTTCACACAGATCGCCAGTGAAGGGCTGACATCGCTCCTTCATACACTGACCATCTGTGTGCTGAGATGATCAATGGAGAACATATTCTCCGCTGATCATCTCTATTTCCTAAACCACTAATGATCTGAGATCAGCAACGATCCTTAGGATCACCTCTGATCAGGGGCGGACTGACAACTCATGGGGCCCCCGGGCAATAGGTGATCATGGGGCCCCTGTGTCCTTTCCCACACTCAAAAAATACTGTGAAAAAGGTATCAGGGGCATCTCATGGGGCCCCCTACTGACCCCGGGCCCTCGGGCAGTGCCCGAGTTTCCAAATGGTCAGTCCGCCCCTGCCTCTGATCTCAGTTTCATAAAAGGACACCTATAGGCTTGGAAGACTCCTTTGTTTGTCTTCCAGGGTGCGAAAACCCGGATGAATGCTATGACGGTCAACGAGCAGAAGTCTGGTGTCCCTAAGGACTCACACCCAAAGTTCCTTAAAGTTTAGGAACCCTAGATAAGTTAAGCTTTTCCATCCCTACCTCCAACCAGTTATGGCAGCTTATGGCTGTCACCCAGTCTTGGGTCCGTGATATCCTTTTTTCTTGATTTTTCTCCCTGTCTCGTTTCCCCTTCTTTCTCTACGCTTTATCTTACTCTTTCTTTCACCTTCATTTCCCCCCCTCCTTTGTCTCCTTTGCCACTTCATAGAGGACAGTTTGGCGATAATAGCAATGTTGGCTTTGACCTTCCCACTTGTCCTTGTTGGATATGGTCATACATCTGCTGATTTAACATTATACATTCCCTACTGGTAATAGTTGTTAAATGTGGCTGTATTGCTCTGCCCCTGCGTGTGAGCTTGTTCAATGTACACATAGTCTGTAATCAACATTTTTTGGCTGGAAAAAAAAAACCCAGGACTAGTGGGTTTCTAGAGGAGTTTTTTAGCTGCATAAATGCTCTAACGCTGAAAAAAGCATGGTAAATCACGGCAACCCAGCGTTTTTTGACTTTTTTTATAAAAAAAAAGTTTTTTGGTCGAATAAAACTAAAAGATGCAAATGTGAAAAAAACACGGCAAAACTACGCTAAACGCTAATACAAAAATGCTAAAAAATGCTGAAACACAGCTAATGCTACCAGCGTTGTCAAAACGCCCCATGTGCGTGGAGCCTAAAGGGTAATTCACCTTTACAAAAAAACTGCCTATGCAGGTAAGGGGTGCCTGTAGATCAGTGGCATCCTAGCCAGGTGCGGGGGGTGCGCGCTGCACCGGGTGACACCTACCGCAGGGGTGACAACGGACCCGCTCCACGAAAAGGTAAGTTGTAAAGAAAGCCGACGATCCCCGCAGGATGGATCGGATCTGCGAATTGAGCATTATGGATCGGAGTCCGATCCATTATGCTCCCTAATCCGCAGATCCGATCCAACCTGCGGGGATCGTCGGCTTTCTTTACAACTTACCTTTTCGTGGAGCGGGTCCGGTGTCACTCCGTATAGGATGCATACTGATGATCCCCACAGGATGGATCGGAGCTGCAGATTGAGCATAATGGATCGGAGTCCGATCCATTATGCTCCCCAATCCGCAGATCCGGTCCATCCTGCGGGGAGGGGGGATGAGGACAGTAATGGGGGGACTGAGGACAGTAATGGGGGGCTGAGGACAGTAATGGGGGGAGCTAAGGACAGCAACTAGGGGCTGAGGAAAGTAATGGGGGGCTAAGGACAGTAGTGTGTGTGGGGGCTGAGGACAATAATGGGGGGGAACCAAGGACAGTAATCTGGAAGGGTTGTGTTGAGGACAGTAATCAGGAAGGGGGGGCTGAGGACAGTAATGTGAGGGGGGGTGAGGACAGTAATATGAGGGGGGCTGAGGACAGTAATGGGGGGCGGAGGACAGTAATATGAGGGGGGCTGAGGACAGTAATATGAGGGGGGCTGAGGACAGTAATGGGGGGGACTGAGGACAGTAATGTGAGGGGGGCTGAGGACAGTAATGGGGGGGACTGAGGACAGTAATGTGAGGGGGGCTGAGGACAGTAATGTGAGGGGGGCTGAGGACAGTAATGTGACAAGGGGATTTTGATGTAAAGGGGATGTAAAGGGAGGGGTTGTGATATGAAGAGGGGACTAAGGATGCTAATGTAATGGGGTTGTGATATGAAGCTCGGTTCAGATCTGTACATGTGCGTTTGCAAGACCACATTGCAGGTAGGGCAGCCCATTCATTTTAATGGACTGTCCTACCCACGAGTAAGGCAAAGAAGTCCTGACACTTTTGTAGACCAGGAAATGAAACTCTGGTAGTCCATGTCAGGCCCCATTTCTGTCAGCCAACTGAGGCTGCAGTGGGCACAGGATCACCAGATCTGGACATCTGTAGACTGGATAAATGTTGCCTAATCTGATGAAAATGATTGTGTATGGAATCACACAGATATTATGCCAGGCACCAGATCTGAATCCAACAGAACACATCTGGGATCTGGTAGACCAGGAAATGAAACTTGACAGTGCAAACTTCAATGTTAACATGGACCAGAACCTTAAGGGAACACTGGTGGCATATGGACTCCATGCCATGAAGTACTGAGCTTGTGTTCTGAACAAAGAGGGGCCCTCTCCATATAAGTATAATGTTCCTTATAAATTGCACATATTTTGTGGAGTTTCCCTAACATCGCGATTTCATATCCTTGTCAGGAATTCTTCTTTAATGTTGGTATTGCGTTTGATCTTTCTGCTACTGTAATGAAAATGCACATTTTGGAGCATCTTGTCGGTTTCTGTCTGACATTTCACTCTACAAGAGGCAGAAGTCTGTTTACGCTTTGGGGCTGGTGACCTAGATTCATTGGGGGAAAGATAAATGTTTCAGATTTTGTTTTCCTCTTGCCACAGGGAACACAGTAATAAAATAAAAAGGTGGACGGAGCCTTTGCTTGATGCTGCAATCATGTAAAGCAACGAAACAATGAATATTTTATGGAGAAGAAATCTTTAAATGGTGTTATTGGTGACCGTTCGATACCTCAAGGCACCCAGGTCAAACAAAGACAGTTGGAAATGGGTGTAAATAAACTTTCACAATGGAGACATTTAGTAAATGTGAAAGAT
This sequence comes from Staurois parvus, assembly GCF_062004578.1. Lineage (NCBI taxonomy): Eukaryota > Metazoa > Chordata > Amphibia > Anura > Ranidae > Staurois > Staurois parvus. The sequence goes on from NW_028318417.1 coordinate 673,006, forward strand.
AGAAGTATCTATGTCAGTGGTTTTCACCCATCGGCTTGTGGACCACTCTTGGACTGTGGTCTCCCTCCTCCCGGGTTTCTAGTCACCGGCAGATCCCTTCACTCCCACAGTATCTCCCAGCTCCCATAATGCCACCCAACGTCTCATAGTGGTTCATCATGCCCCTCCACCTCCCACAGACCTCTCAGAGCCTTCAGCCCCAACAGTCAATTGGTAGATCTACTTCTGTACAACCAGTCTGGCCATACATGGATCAAAATTTAGCCAATCCTTGCTGAACAGGCCAAATTTTGATCAATCTATGGCTAATTTAAGTTTACTGAGGCTGTTGACATGCCATGCAAGATTGCTGTACCCAGCAGCAGTCATAGTCATTTATTTATAATAAAAAATGGTATGAGGAAAATAAATACAGACAGTAAAAACTGTGGTGTCCCTAATAATAGTGGTCAATATAGAAATGATCCCTTACTTGATAGTCAGTGAAAAATGTCAATCTTGCATTGCTGGGCAGTGTATGGGGGAGCTCAAATCACCCTTTTTCTCTGATCAAGGACATGCTAGCAACATCAAGTAGGCCCCTAGGGTCCCACAGAACCCTGATTGAGAAAGGCTGCTATAGAGGAATCCCAGGGTCCCACAGAACCCTGGCTGAGTATAGCTGCTCTAGATGAACTCTAGGGTCTCATGGAACCCTGGTTGAGAAAGGCAGCTCTAGAGGACCCCTAGGGTCAAATGGAACCCTGGTTGAGAAAGGGTGCTGTAGAAGAGCTCTAGGGTCCCACAGAACCCTGGTTGAGAGAGAGCTGTAGAGGAGCTCTAGGGTCCCACGGAACTCTGGTTGAGAAAGAGAGCTGTAAAGGAGCTCTAGGGTCCCACGGAACCCTGGTTGAGAAAGGGTGCTGTAGAGGAGCTCTAGGGTCCCATGGAACCCTGGTTGAGAAAGGATGCTGTAGAGGAGCTCTAGGGTCCCATGGAACCCTGGTTGAGAAAGGGTGCTGTAGAGGTGCTCTAGGGTCTCACGGAACCCTGGCTGAGAAAGGGTGCTGTAGAGGAGCTCTAGGGTCCCACGGAACCCTGGTTGAGAAAGGGTGCTTTAGAGAAGCTCTAGGGTCCCACGGAACCGTTTGAGAAAGGGTGCTGTAGAGGAGCTCTAGGGTCGCACAGAACCCTGGTTGAGAAAGAGTGCTGTAGAGGAGCTCTGGGGTCCCACGGAACCCTGGTTGAGAAAGGGTGCTGTAGAGGAGCTCTAGGGTCCCACGGAACCCTGGTTGAGAAAGGCTGCTGTAGAGGAGCTCTGGAGTCCCACAGAACCCTGGTTGAGAAAAGCTGCTGTAGGGGTGCTCTAGGGTCCCACGGAACCCTGGGTGAGAGGCTGTTGTAGAGGACCCCTAGGTTCCCATGGAACCTTGGCTGAGAAAGGCTGCTCTAGAGGACCACTAGGGTCCCATGGAACCATGGTTGGTTGAAAAAGGCTGCTATAGAGGTATCCCAGGATCCTATGGAACCCTGGCTGAGAAAGGCTACTCTAGAGGAACCCTAAGCTCCCACGGAACTCTGGTAGAGAGAGATTGATCTATGTAGAGGAACCCTAGAGTCATACGGAAATTATTGTTGAGAACGGCTGCTCCAACACTTTGAATACCATTATTTTTTGGCATGTTAGGTTTATTGATGCTTTAAATACAAAAAAGAAAGAGTAGACATATGAAGAGGGACACTAATAGAGACTGGTAGCAAGGCACAAGGAAAGAAACGACTTGGAAACATTCAGAATAAGTAGCTGCAGGCGGTGTACAACTCTGAGTGTCTTTTCATGCTGTTGGGTATGCGTCTTTCAGTATGTTGTATGTTACAAGGCACCAGAGACCACAGAAAAGGTTAGGACAGCTACAAACAAATCACAAAGACCATCCAGCTCTGATAAGCACTGAATGCATCTAAAATGACCACATAACACAGATTCAGTACCATTTCTGACAACCCTTCTCGTAGAAATGTACATAAATACCTGTTATTGCCATGCACATGATAGGGAATTGAAATCTTAGCACCACTGTGTGGCCAGACTTCCACCTCAGACATTAAAAGATCTAACCCCAGCCTTCGTCAACCTTTTTACCACAGAGGAACCCTTAAAATACATTTGAGAAGACCCCTATTAACAATATTATACCTACTGTACATTTCACAGTAAAATAGCATAATCAGTAAGCCGTAAAAAAAAAGTTTTAAATAAAGGAATAAATAATATGGCATACCCAGAATATTTGACACCCAAACCTGATTATTTTATAATATGCCCTTGCTCTACACTCAACGGCCATTTTATTAGGTACACCTGTTCAATGGCTTGGTAACACAAATTGCTAATCAGCCAGTCACATGGCAGACACATAATGCATTTAGGCATCTAGACGTGGTGAAGACGACTTGCTGAAGAAAAGGGATTTAAGTGACTTTGAACGTGGCATGGTTGTTGGTGCCAGACAGGCTGGTCTGAATATTTCAAAAACTGCTGATCTACTGGGATTTTCACACACAGCCATCTCTAGGGTTTACAGAGAATGGTCCGAAAAAGAGAAAATATTCAATGAGCGACAGTTGTGTGGAGGAAAATGCCTTGTTGATGTCAGAGGTCAGAGGAGAATGGGCATTCGATTTCAGCTGCAACATTTAGATGGCAGGGTCAGAATTTGGCGTAAACAACAAGAAAGCATGGATCCATCCTGCCTTGTATAAATGGTTCACGCTGGTGGTGGTGGTGTCATGGTGTGGTGGATCCATCCTGCCTTGTATCAATGGTTCAGGCTGGTGGTAGTGGTATCATGGTGTGGTGGGACCATCCTGCCATGTATCAACGATTCAGGCTGGTGGTGGTGGTGTCATGGTGTGGTGGATCCTTCCTGCCTTGTATCAACAGTTCAGGCTGGTGGTGGTGGTGTCATGGATGGTGTGGAGGAGATTTTTTTGGCACTAGCAAGGTGTACCTAATAAAGTGGCCGGTGAGTGTATATGTCATTGTAAACCATGAAAATAAATTAAATTTAATGGCCAGAAGAGAAATACAGACTGAAAAAGGTTAAGTGTCACCTCACAGTGGTGATTAGTGGAGAAATGCCCCCTTACATTAGTGGTCGATGGAACATACCCATGTATATTACTGGCTAGGGGATAAATGCCCCCTTATAGTAGTAGTTAGTCGAGAAATGCCCCTTTACATTGGTTGTCAATGGAGAACTCTCCCTTTACATTGGTAGTCAGTGGAGAAGTACCCCTTTCAATTAGTGGTAAGTGGATAAGTGCCCTTTTACATTGGTAGTCAGTGGAGAAGTACCCCTTTCGATCAGTGGTCAATGGATAAGTGCCCTTTTACATTGGTGGTCAGTGGGGAACTGCCCCTTACATTGGAGGTCAGTGGATAAGTGCCCTTTTACATTGGTAGTCAGTGGAGAAGTACCCCTTTCTATTAGTGGTCAGTGGATAAGTGCCCTTTTAGATTGGTAGTCAGCAGAGAAGTGTCTCTTACATTGGAGGTCAGTGGATGTGCCATTTTACATAGGTAGTCAGCAGAGAAGTGTTCCTTACATTGGTGGTCAGTGGAGAAGTGTCCCTTACATTGGAGGTCAGTGGAGAATTGTCCCTTACATTGGTAGTCAGCAGAGAAGTGTCCCTTATATTGGAGGTCAGTGGAGAATTGTCCCTTACATTGGAGGTCAGTGGAGAAGTGTCCCTTACATTACTGGTTAGTGGAGAAGTGCCCCTTACATTGGAGGTAGTGGAGAAATGTCCCTTACATTGGTGGTCAGTGGAGAAGTGTCCCTTACATTGGAGGTCAGTGGAGAAGTATCCCTTACATTGGAGGTCAGTGGAGAATTGTCCCTTACATTGGAGGTCAGTGGAGAATTGTCCCTTACATTGGAGGTCAGTGGAGAATTGTCCCTTACATTGGAAGTCAGTGGAGAATTGTCCCTTACATTGGAGGTCAGTGGAGAAGTGTCCCTTACATTGGAGGTCAGTGGAGAAGTGTCCCTTACATTGGAGGTCAGTGGAGAAGTGTCCCTTACATTGGAGGTCAGTGGAGAAGTGTCCCTTACATTGGAGGTCAGTGGACAAGTGTTCCTTACATTGGTGGTCAGTGGAGAAGTGTCCCTTACATTGGAGGTCAGTGGAGAATTGTCCCTTACATTGGTAGTCAGCAGAGAAGTGTCCCTTATATTGGAGGTCAGTGGAGAAGTGTCCCTTACATTGGAGGTCAGTGGAGAAGTGTCCCTTACATTACTGGTTAGTGGAGAAGTGCCCCTTACATTGGAGGTCAGTGGAGAATTGTTTCTTACATTGGAAGTCAGTGGAGAATTGTCCCTTACATTGGAGGTCAGTGGAGAAGTGTCCCTTACATTGGAGGTCAGTGGAGAAGTGTCCCTTACATTGGAGGTCAGTGGAGAAGTGTCCCTTACATTGGAGGTCAGTGGAGAAGTGTCCCTTACATTGGAGGTCAGTGAAGAAGTGTCCCTTACATTGGAGGTCAGAGGAGAAGTTCCCCTTTACATTGGCGGTTTAGTGAGAAATCTCCCTTTAGTGGTCGGTGGAAAAGTGACCTTCTTGTGTTGAACGTCAATGAGGAAATTGCACTCTTACATTAATAGTCATTGTAGTTTATAGATTAATCTGTCCTTGCTCACTGCTGAAGGAACCCTTACCACCCTCTGGGGGAACACTGGAGTGTCAGGAAACCCTGGGTGAGAAAATCTGACCTACATCCTAACCAGTGGAACTCCCCTCCTCTTCAGTAATTAACATGAAACAAAATGAAGACTAAGGCTCCATGTACACGGGACACTTCTGAACGACGGAAACTGACTGCTGGAAAATGTACTTTAAAAAACGTCTGTTTAGCCGCGTTTGCAAACCGCGTTTATGTGCGTTTGCGTTTAGAAGCATTTTTTAAAGATAACCTCAGGAGACCTTCCCAAATGACTGTGTTGCCGTGTACTGTATCAGTTGTCTGGTTGTTGGCTGTGTCTTGTGCAATTTCGAGGAAGGGGATGCGCATGAGGCACACCAGCGCCCTGCCCGCGTCGCCATTCACACCCATGACTGTCAGTCACCAGGCCCCGGACAGTAATTACTCGCCGGACACCCGGTGATTTCCGAAAATCACCGATGGAGAGGAGAACTGTTTTATTTACTAACAGTCCTCCTCTCTGTGAGCTCGGGCACACTGCTGTGCGAATACAGTGAAGGACACCCCACCCCCTAGTAAAACGCTCCCTACACACAGTTAACCCTTTGATTGCCCCATAAGTTAATGTTTTTTTTAGCACTGATCACTGTATTGATGTCACTGGGGATGTCAGTGACACCAAGTCAGTTCCCCCCAGTGTCAGAATGTCCGCCGCAGTCCCGCTATAAGTCGCTGATGGCCGCCATTACTAGTAAAAAAACAAAATCCCAGTATATATACCGCCATTTGTACACACTATAACTTTCACGTAAACCAATTAATTTACACGTATTGGGATATTTTTTTAGCAAAGACATGGAGCCGAATACATTTTGGCCGAAATTTATGACGAAATTTCATTTTTTTACTGGACATGTTTAATAGCAAATAGCCAAAAATCTAGTTTTTTTTCTCAAAATTGTCGGTCATTTTTTTTTATAGAGCAAATAATAAACGCACAGGTGATCCAATACCACCAAAAGAAAGCTCAATTACTGGGAAAAAAAGAATGTAAAGTTCATTTGGGTGCAGCGTTGCACAACCGCGCAATTGTCAGTTAAAATAATGCAGGGCTGTAACTCAAAAAATGGCCTGGTCTGGAAGGGGGGGAACTCCTTTGGAGGGCGAGGGGTTAAAGGAAGATCATATGATCTGGTATCATACAGAAAGAAGTTCATGTTTGTCCCTTTGAAAACTTTTCCAACGAAAGTTCTGTACCAACCATCAGATCGCTTCGAAAGAGATACTTGTGTGTACTGCGTGTAAGACCCTCTGCAACCTGGCGGCTTTCACTTTCTGGTCTTTCACCCAAATAAAGGATTATGTCTAAAGTGATTTCAGAGATTAGACCGGCATAATCAGCAATGGATCCTTCTTCATAAATGAAAGGGAGTGTATGAAGGCAATGTATGGAAAGATATGGAGGGAAAAAGAGGATTAATGGCTAAAATCCTTTGTTACGAAAGATGTTGCTTGAGTATCGGTCAGCATGCAAATAGTGTCATCACAGTCCCTGGACAATCATTGTATATATTGTTTTTATGTATTTATTTTTATATATTTTTTTACTTTATTTGATGTATTTGTATTTTATTATTAGTATTAGTAGTAGTATTATTATTAGTAGTAGTAGTAATATTATTAGTATTATTATTGTTATTAGTAGTATTATTATTATTAGTAGTAGTAGTAGTAATATTATTAGTATTATTATTAGTAGTAGTAATAATATTATTTTTATTATTAGTAGTAGTATTATTATTATTAGTATTATTATTGTTATTAGTAGTAGTAGTAATATTATTATTATTATTATTAGTAGTAATATTATTAGTATTATTATTAGTAGTAGTAGTATTATTATTATTAGTAGTAATATTATTAGTATTATTATTAGTAGTAGTAATAATATTATTTTTATTATTATTAGTATTATTATTGTTATTAGTAGTAGTAGTAATATTATAAATTTACATAATTAAACTGCAAAACGTGGAAAAAACGCAGCAAAATTGCACTACATGCTTTTCTGCATCGTTTCCATTGAAGTCTATAGAACCAAAAATACAACTTTTTGCGTTTAAAAAAGTCCATGACCCTTTCCAAAAAACTCACCGGGTGAAAACGCGGAGATGTGAACCTGTCCCATAGGAAATCATGTTAAATGGACTGTACTGCGTTTCTGCAAAATGCTGTGGAAAACGCTTACGTGTGAACCCGGGGTAACATAAACTTTAATTTTACATGAAAATTAACTTAACCACTTCCAGTCCGGACACTTTCACCCCCTTCCAGTCCAGACACTTTCACCCCCTTCCAGTCCGGACACTTTCACCCCCTTCCAGTCCAGACAGTTTCCCCCCCTCCAGTCCAGACACTTTCACCTCCTTCCAGTCCGGACACTTTCCTCCTCCCAGTCCGGACACTTTCCCCCCCTTCCAGTCCGGACACTTTCCCCCCCTCCAGTCCAGACACTTTCCCCCCTCCAGTCCAGATACTTTCACCCCCTTCCAGTCCAGACACTTTCCCCCCCTCCAGTCCAGACACTTTCACCCCCTTCCAGTCCGGACACTTTCACCCCCTTCCAGTCCGGACACTTTCACCCCCTTCCAGTCCGGACACTTTCACCCCCTTCCAGTCTGGACACTTTCACCCCCTTCAAGTCCAGACACTTTCACCCCCTTCAAGTCCAGACACTTTCACCCCCTTCAAGTCCAGACACTTTCACCCCCTTCAAGTCCAGACACTTTCACCCCCTTCCAGTCAGGACACTTTCACCCCCTTCCAGTCAAGACACTTTCCCCCCCTTCCAGTCCGGACACTTTCCCCCCCTCCAGTCCAGACACTTTCCCCCCTTCAAGTCTAGACACTTTCACCCCCTCCAGTCCAGACACTTTCACCTCCTTCTAGTCCGGACACTTTCACCCCCTTCCAGTCCAGACACTTTCACCCCCTTCCAGTCCAGACACTTTCCCCCCTTCCAGTCCAGACACTTTCACCTCCTTCCAGTCCGGACACTTTCCCCCCCTTCCAGTCCGGACACTTTCACCCCCTTCCAGTCCGGACACTTTCACCCCCTTCCAGTCCGGACACTTTCCCCCCCTCCAGTCCAGACACTTTCCCCCCCTTCAAGTCTAGACACTTTCACCCCCTTCCAGTCCGGACACTTTCACCCCCTTCAAGTCCAGACACTTTCACCCCCTTCAAGTCCAGACACTTTCACCCCCTTCAAGTCCAGGCACTTTCACCCCCTTCCAGTCAGGACACTTTCACCCCCTTCCAGTCAGGACACTTTCCCCCCCTTCCAGTCCGGACACTTTCCCCCCCTCCAGTCCGGACACTTTCCCCCCCTCCAGTCCAGACACTTTCACCCCCTTCCAGGCCGGACACTTTCACCCCCTTCCAGGCCGGACACTTTCACCCCTTCCAGTCTGGACACTTTCACCCCCTTCCAGTCAGGACACTTTCACCCCCTTCCAGTCAGGACACTTTCCCCCCCTTCCAGTCCAGACACTTTCCCCCCCTCCAGTCCGGACACTTTCCCCCCCTCCAGTCCAGACACTTTCCCCCCTTCAAGTCTAGACACTTTCACCCCCTTCCAGTGCAGACACTTTCACCCCCTTCCAGTCTGGACACCTTCACCCCCTTCCAGTCCGGACACTTTCACCCCCTTCCAGTCAGGACACTTTCCCCCCCTTCCAGTCCGGACACTTTCCCCCCCTCCAGTCCGGACACTTTCACCCCCTTCCAGTCCGGACACTTTCACCCCCTTCCAGGCCGGACACTTTCACCCCCTTCCAGGCCGGACACTTTCACCCCTTCCAGTCTGGACACTTTCACCCCCTTCCAGTCAGGACACTTTCCCCCCCTTCCAGTCCGGACACTTTCCCCCCCTCCAGTCCGGACACTTTCCCCCCCTCCAGTCCGGACACTTTCCCCCCTTCAAGTCTAGACACTTTCACCCCCTTCCAGTGCGGACACTTTCACCCCCTTCCAGTCTGGACACCTTCACCCCCTTCCAGTCCGGACACTTTCACCCCCTTCCAGTCCGGACACTTTCACCCCCTTCCAGGCCGGACACTTTCACCCCCTTCCAGGCCGGACACTTTCACCCCTTCCAGTCTGGACACTTTCACCCCCTTCCAGTCCGGACACTTTCACCCCCTTCCAGTCCGGACACTTTCACCCCCTTCCAGTCCGGACACTTCTCCCCCCTTCCAGTCCGGACACTTTCACCCCCTTCCAGTCCGGACACTTTCACCCCCTTCCAGTCCAGGCCAATTTTCAGTTTTTAGCGCTATCACACTTTGAATGACAATTGTGAGATCAGCACCTGCAGCTTCTCTTGCAACTTGCTACAACAATACAATGTACAGTCTGATAACTGGGGGAGAGGAGACAGAGGAAACGCTGTCACCTACATGCAGCAGACTGCTGACATCAACTCCACCTAGACACTAGACTGGTTATCAAACAGATTTTTTTTTAACAATTTACTGTTCCTATGACATGTGAGGGATTTATTTATGGATACTTTTGACTTTACTGAAAGGTCCAGATTAAAGTAAATCTGTCTGAAAGCGAGGCGACTCATACTAGGCCCGTGATGAAAAGCGATCAAAGCTGAGCCTCCCGTTGATTGATCTCCTTGTGGCTTTGAATGAACCTGAAGAGCTGACTCCTGAAGCAGTAAAGGCTTTTAATATGTTATTTACAGTTCTCTGAATCTTTGATTTTTTTTTTCCTTTTGCACAAAAAGGCCACGAAGTATGCATCTCTTATTTGGATTTCGTTTGATCGATGTTACTTTGTTGGTATTTTGGAGAATATATTTTGTGCAATGATAATACAGGTGAAACTCGAAAAATGAGAATATGGTGCAAAAGTTCATTTCTTTCAGTAATGCAACTTAAAAGGTGAAACCAATATATGAGTTATGCAGGCCATAGACGGGGAGAAAACCTGCCGTTTTTTTTTTGAAAAACGAAAAATCGGTCGTTCAATCAGCCGACGTTACCACCATTGGTAAAAAAAAGTTGGCTGATTTTCTTTCCGTCTACGGCCGGCAAATATAATAGTGGTGTCCCTGCAGAGAGCTCCGCTAATATATTTGACATTTAAAAGTATAGCAAAGTTGCAACATTGTATCTATTTGTATCCGAATAGAACCATCTGTATCTGAAATGGATACAAATAGATACAATGTTGCAACTTTGCTATACTTTTAAATGTCAAATATATTAGCGGAGCTCTCTGCAGGGACACCACTATTATATTTGACATTTAAAAGTACAGATGTTCTTTTTCTTTTGTCTTCATCTTCTTCTGTTTCTTCTTTTTCCTCTTCTTCTTGCAGGTCACGGCTTGCAGGTCATGCACATTTTTTTAATCGGTAAAAAGATCGGCCGATTTGCCCATCATTGCCGTGAAAATCGGCCGATTGGCAAATTCGGCCGATTTTTTTCCAACTTCACCGATGAAAAAAATGTGTCAAAATCACGAAAAACTGCCAACAAATTCACCCACTAACGATCTGAAAATTGGCCGATTATTCTTTCAGACGAATTTTTGGCCGGTTTTCTCCCTGTCTATGGCCTGCAATAGACTCATTACATGCAAAGCAAGATAGTTCAAGCCGTGGTTTGTCATCATTGTGATGATTATGGCTTACAGCTCATGAAATCCCCAAATCCACAATCTCAGAAAATGAGAATATTCCATGCAATCAATAAAACAAGGATTGTACATAGAACAATATCGGACCTCTGAAAAGTAGAAGCATGCATATGTACTCAGTACTTGGTTTGGGCCCCTTTTGCAGCAATTACTGCCTCAATGCGGCGTGGCATGGAAGCTATCAGCCTGTGGCACTGCTGAGGTGTTATGGAAGACCAGGATGCTTCAATAGCGGCCTTCAGCTCTTCTACATTGTTCGATCTCATGTCTCTCATCTTTCTCTTGGCAATGCTCCATAGATTCTCTATGGGGTTCAGGTCAGGCGAGTTTGCTGGCCAATCAAGCACAGTAATCCCACGGTCATTGAACCAGGTTCTGGTGCTTTTTTTGAACGCATCAAATTTGCGTTCAGGAGCAGGTTTTACCGGCGTTTCAAATGTCAAACGCTTGTAAACGCGGCTAACCGCACTTATAAGCGTTTGCATTTGGAAATTTTTTTTAACTCTTCCATTTCCAAATGCTGTCCAGAGACTTTTTTTATCATGAGAAATGCATGCTAAGCGTTTTCCCGGTACTCAGATGGACCCGGTACACCATACTTTGAGATTTCGCATGAAAGAAAATATGTTAGACACTGCTGCAATAATTTCTGCACAGAAATGAGCCAGAACACATCCAAACACCACAAAAAAGACAGCTAATCTCAACACATACTGCTCTCTCTGCTTCTGCTCTCTCTATTTCTCCCAAAATGTCCATTCATTTTTTACTATTTTTCAGTGCATTCTGGGCATTTTGGAAGATATCCCGGGCAGCACAGTAGCTTAGTGGTTAGCACTTCTGCCTGGCAGTACTAGGGTCATTGGTTCAAATCCCAACCATGACACCACCTGCCTGGAGTTAGCATGTTCTGCCTGTGCCTGTGTGGGTTTCCTCTGGGAACTCTGGTTTCCTCCCACACTCCAAAGACATACTGGTAGGTGAATTGGCTCCTGTCTAAATTGTCCCTAGTATGTGTATGTATGAATGTGAGTTAGGGACCTTAGATTGTACACCCCTTGAGGGTTAGGGACTGATGTGAATGTACAATATAAATTGACGGCGCCAGGGGCGGACTAACAACTCATGGGCAATAGGGGATCATGGGGCCCCTGTGTCCTTGCACACCCAAAAAAGCCTAGAAAAGGTACCAGGGGCATTTCATGGGGCCCCCTACTGACCCTGGGCCCTCAGGCAGTGCCTGAGTGCTTGAATGGTCAGTGGTATATAAGTACCTGTAATAAATAATAATGTACATGGGACACTTCTGAATGATGGAAACTGACTGCTGGAAAACGTAGGTTAAAAAACGCCTGTTTAGCCACATTTGCATACCGCGTTTATGAGTGTTTGCGTTTAGAAGCGTTTTTTAAAGATAACCTCAGCAGACAATCCAAAATGCCCAGAATGCACTGAAAAATAGTAAAAAAATTAACTATTTCAGACATTTTGAGAGAAATAGAGAGAGCAGAAGCAGAGAGAGCAGTATGTGTTGAGATTAGCTGTCTTCTTTCTTTGTGGTGTTGGATGTGTTCCGGCTCATTTCTGTGCAGACATTATTGCAGCAGCGTCTAACATATTTTCTTTCATGCGAAACCTCAAAGTATGGTGTACCGGGTCCATCTGAGTACTCGGGAAAACGCTTTGTGTGCTTTTTTTCATGATGAAAAAAGGCTCTGGACAGCATCTGGAAATGGAAGAGTTAAAAACATTTTCCAAATGCTTATAAACGTGGTTAGCCGCGTTTACAAGCGTTTGAACTGCTGATAAAATCTACTCCTGAACACAAGTTTGGTGCATTCAAAAAATGACTGTAAACTCAACTGCCTGTAAAGGACGATGTGTACATGGACACATAGGAGAACATTAGGGAGAGTTCAGGGGCTGCTGAAAGAAACGCAGAAAAGCTCCTAAACGTGCGTTTATCAGCTGCAGTGTACATGGAGCTTTAGATTCGGGTTGTTTGTTTGATGGTCATTCTGGTGCATCTGTAGTTTCAATTTCATTATCTTTTAAAACATTTGGAAAGATATGTTCTTGTTTTTTACCTTAATGCATCCCCTCCCCCCTTCCCTATACTTACCTGAATCCAATCCCAATTCAGCGCTGTGCCTGAGAGCAGTGGCTCTCTCTGCTCTCCCCCTCCTCATAGGCCCACAGACAGCAGCTGGAGCCATTGGCTTCCACTGTTGTCAATCACAGCCAGTGAAGAGGGAGTGGGGGCAGGGCCAAGTTGTGTTCTGTCTCTCTATGGGCAATGGACACACAGAGCGCGGCTCAGGAGCAAGCATGTAGGAGTGCCATCATAGCAAGCGACCTGCTATGGGGTCATGGGGGAGAAGCCAGGAGAGCAAGCAGGGAACCTGAGAAGAAGATCGGGGTGCTCTGTGCAAAACCATTGGGCAGGTAAGTATATCATGTTTGTTGTTTGAAAACATAAATATTTGGGGAATACAATCACTTTATGTTAATGTTTAGAAATAATGGAACTCTTACCCCGGCACTGAGTTTCATCTTCACTCACTTCTCTCCCTGGACTGCAGGCACAACTTCCACTAGACACCATCCATTCGCCCTCTCCACCGCAGTGTAGACTGAGCTTTGTAGACCCCAAAAGGTGAGCGCCAGCAACACAACTGCCCAAGGCTTCAGCCAGTGATGCCCCTCCTTCTCCATTAGATGGCGTCTCATGGAAGGATGCCAGGCTCCGCACGGTGGCCGGGCACTTGTGAAAAAAAACTTTGACTCCAGCCATAGAGAGACAGGCCCCAGAATCCACAAAGGCCAAGTAAAATCCATTTTTGCGGACCGGCCCAAAATCTAAAGTCCTCTCGTCCAACCGTGGACCTTGCCCTCCCTTACCTGGGTCCCTGCTGAAGCTTTTGCCCGCTCCAATGGTATCCACTTTTGTCCAGGCCTCCTCTGTCCACTCCCAGTCCTCAGCTTCCATGGCAGCTTCGGCTTGTCGAGAAAAAAGTGTGAACGTCTCCCGGCAGGCCAGGTGACGTCTTCCCGGTGGTGGTCGTAGACTGGCACAGTCTCGTATTGAGAAACGGAGTGTGACATGGATGCGCTGGGCGCCGCGGGCAGCGATGTAGCCGGTGCGAAGCCAGTTGCTCTGGTTGGACCGCTGAGCGTATGAATTGCAAACTTCGTATGTTCGTAGGAGGCGCCGTTGGCCATCTAGGACACTAACTTCATCCCACTGTGAAGAACCAGAGAAGAGTTATTGTTTTTCTAACATGCATCCATTTATTGGAATTTAAACATAGCATAGAATTCTTAAAGGAGATGTAAACCCTAACCAGGGGCGGACTGACCATTTGGAAACTTGGGCACTGCCCAAGGGCCGGGGGTCAGTAGGGGGCCCCATGAAATGCCCCTGGTACTTTTTTCATAGGCCCCATGATCCCCTATTGCGTGGGGGCCCCATGAGTTGTCAGTCCGCCCCTGACCCTAACTGAATGACCCCCTTGCCTTGTTGGGGCATTTGACCTTCTCCTAGTGTAGTACATGGGTGTCAAACTGGTGGCCCTCCAGCTGTTGCCAAAATACATGTCCCATGAGGCATTGCAAGATTGACAGTTACAAGCATGACTTCCAAAGGAAGAGGCATGATGGGCCAATTTGACAACCCTGGTGTAGTAGTTCTGTAGTACCTGGGCCTGAACAACTCATCACTGGTTTGACTCCCGGGCCCTGTGAAGCAGCAAAGTGGAACTGTAGCAGGGGGAAAGTGAATATTGGTGGGTTGGGGGAGAGGGGGAGGTTTTTTCTAGAGGCTCTATCACTTGAAAGCAACACCGAATGGGCAACAGCCAGCCAAAAAAAAAAAACAATCACTTTTACATGTAGCAGAAGGTTACCCCCCCCCCCTCCCAGCCAGGTGTCCTAGACTCATCTGTCCCTCCTGGGTGTCTGGGCCCCCATGGTGGGTTTCAAGATGGAGAGCAGAAGGAAGTCACTGGGCATCCATTCAGCAATCTCCCATGGGTAGTATGAACCTGGAAGTGCTCAACTGTGAGCACTTTCAGGATCAGAGCTGTCAAACCCTGGTTGCTCTGACCCAGGAAGATGCTGAGAGGTGCCCTAATATCTCCTTAAAGTGGAGTTCCACCCAAAGGGAAAGTTCCGCTTAAAAGATTGGTCCCACACTCCCCATTAAGGATTGGCACCTTTGGGGAGGAGATGGGTACCCGAATTTGACAGGTATCCGCTCCCACTTCCGCTGCGATCGCCTAGGCAATCAGAAACAGAAGTTGTCCTTCTACCCTCTCTCCCAAAGTCATGTGGGACACATGACAGGTGCCAGAAGACAACGGGGCCAATCAGGAAGCGCAGCGCTACTCAAGCATGCGCAGTGGGCACCCTGCTGTGAAGCCACAACCTGTCACAGCCAGGTGCCCACACTGAAGAGGCCAGTGCCTGTAATACAGGATGGCCGGTGAAAACGGGCTGCAGCGGGGGCAACACGGGATCGTGGGACAGGTGATTGGCTGTTTTTTAAAAGTCAGCAGCTACCGTTTTTGTATCTGCTGACTTTTAATTTTTTTTTGGCCCCGAACAATAGGGGATCATGGGGCCCCCGTGTCCTTGCCCATACTCAAAAAGCATATGAAAAAGGTACCAGGGGCATCTCATGGGGCCCCCTACTGTCCCCGGGCCCTCGGGCAGTGCCCGAGTTTCCAAATGGTCAGTCCGCCCCTGGGACAGGTTGAAGCTGGAAGGCTACGTTCTGGGACTAGATAGGTTTGGAGCAGGAACTTCCTCCTCATCCTCCTCTTCTGAATGCTGTGACCTGGGGGAGGGGCATACACGTGATCGGTTGCTAGAACATGGGCGGTGCTTGCATCTAAACCCTAGCGCTGAAAACAGCGGGCGGCGGTTGCTGTGGATGCTGCCAGCCATTGTACATTCATGGAGAGCTCTGATTGCTGCACAGCCTGCACTGCTGCTGAGTGATGCGACTGTGGCAGCAGGTACGCTGACTGAGTATTTGGGCAGGATGCACTGGGACGGTTTGGACCCAGCAACAACTGGCCGTGGCTGCACCCTAAGCGGCTGCCTAGTTTGCCTAGTGGTAGCACCAGCCCTGGCCATTTCACAGACCCACACAATTTTCAGGCTTGACATATTTGGTATCTTATTACTCCCTCCTCTTTATTTTACTAAAAAAAATGTGTAATATATTGTGCTTGTGGGTACTAAATTTCATTTGAGTTTTTTTTTTTTACTAAGAGCTCATGTACACTGCAGCTGATAAACTGGCGTTCAGAAGATGTTCTGTCTTTTTTTCAGCAGCCCCTGAACTCTCCCCAATGTTTTCCTATGTGTCCATGTACACGTCGTCCTTTACAGTCGTTTACAGGCAGTTAAGTTTGCAGCAGGGGCGGTCTGACCATTTGGAAACTCGGGCACTGCCCGAGGGCCCGGGGTTAGTAGGGGGCCCCATGAGATGCCCCCGGTACCTTTTTCATAGGCTTTTTTGAGTTTGGGCAAGGACACAGGGGCCCCATGATCCCCTATTGCCCAGGGGCCCCATGAGTTGTCAGTCTGCCCCTGGTTTGCAGTCGTTTTTTTGAACGCACCAAACTTACGTTCAGGAGTAGATTTTACCCGCAATTCAAATGCTTGTAAACGCAGTTAACCACATTTATAAGCGTTTGCATGTAGAAGCGTTTTTTTAATAGTTCCATATCCAGATGCTGTCCAGAGCCTTTTTTTATCATCAGAAATGCATGCAAAGCGTTGTCCATGTAATGGACCCGATACACCAGCGCAGTCAGTTCCAGGTTTTGCGTGAAGGAAACAATGGTAGAACGCGATGCATTATGCTCATGATGGGATCCATAGTGAATACAACCAGAAAAGACAGATCATCTCAACACATACTGCTCTCTCTGCTTCTGATCTCTCTATTCCTCTCAAAATGTCAGAAATTGTTAATTATTTACTATTTTCAGTGCATTCTGGGCATTTGGGAAGGTCTCCTGAGGTTATCTTTTAAAAACGCTTCTAAACGCAAACGTGCATAAACGCGGTATGCAAACGCGGCTAAACAGACGTTTTTTGACCTACGTTTTCAGTTTCCATCGTTCAGAAGAGTTTTCCAAACACCCCGTGTACATGGAGCCCTAACAGTATAGATTTGATAAACAGCACAAATGTTGTGTGAGATAATAAATTGCAGCTGACACCATTTATTTCTTTCAGGGTCTCTGCTTTGAGTAAAGATATGTTTTGGGTTTTTAAGTTCATTTTCATGTAAAATAAAAAATGTTTATTTTACCCTGGGTTTATTTATTTCAGGTACTTATATAGCACCGTCCATTTATGCAGCACTTTACATATATATTGTACATTCACATCAGTCCCGCCCCCAAGGAGCGTACAATCTAAGGTCCCTAACTCACATTCATACATACACATACTAGGGGCCAATTTAGACAGGAGCCAATTCACCAACCAGTATGTCTTTGGAGTGTGGGAGGAAACCGGAGTACCTGGAGGAAACCCACACAGGCACCGGGAGAACATGCAAACTCCAGGCAGGAGGTGCTGTGGCTGGGATTCAAACCAACGACTCTAGTACTGCCAGGCAGAAGTGCTAACCATTTAGCCACTGTGCAGCATTTTGCAGAAACACAGTACAGTCCATTTAACACAATTACCTATGGGACATGTTCACATCCAGGGGTGGACTGACCATTTGAAAACTGCCGAGGGCCCGGGGTCAGTAGGGGGCCCCATGAGATGCCCCTGGTACCTTTTTCATAGGCTTTTTTGAGTTTGGGCAAGGACACAGGGGCCCCATGATCCCCTATTGCCCAGGGGCCCCATGAGTTGTCAGTCCACCCCTGTTCACATCTGCACGTTTTCACGCGGTGTGTTTTTTGGAAAGGGTCAGGGACTTTTGTGGATGCAAAAAGTTGCGCTTTTGGGGTTCTATAGACTTCAATGGAAAAGCTGCAGAAAAGCATGTAATGAGTTTTTGCTGCCTTTTGATGCATTTTACATTTTTAAATCTGCCTAGCAACAAGAAAAAAGCAAAAAGTGAAAAAAAAACGCAAAACACATAAAAAAAAGTGGCAAAGACCTGTCAGAAACTCAGGTGCAAAACTCAATGCAGAAACTGTTCAAACGCAACCTGCATAGGTGTGAACCCGGCCTAAGTATGTGATGCAAAATGAAATGGCAGGAAAAGGGTTCAAGCAAAGCTCCAGCCTAGCTCTACGTGAGAACAAGTTAGGGTTGCAGAGCTGTTTTCTCGCTGCCGGGGAAATTTCTGTTTATTGGAAGTCATTTTTTTTCTTAAATATAGGAATCACTTACCCCTCCTTCGGGGTAGGTTGCCCAGCCAATCTCTGAGGTCTCATAGGTCGTGTCAAGTAGGACTTCTGAAAAAAAAAACAAAAAAAAAAGCAACAGAATAATTTTTTCCCATCAACTGTAGTAAACGTTGGATTTTAAATAAATGATTCCTGTGCACAGTTTACAGTTCCTTGGGCATCCCATGCATCCCTCAACCCCATCCAAGTTCAATACCCTTTAATCAGTGGCGTCCATAGGTGGGTGCGGGGTTGCGTACCGCACCGGGTGACACCTATCACATGGGGTGACACCGGACCTGCTCCACGAGCTCCACGAAAAGGAAAGTTTTACAGCAAGCCGACAATCCCCGCAGGATGGATGGGATCTGCGGATTGGGGAGCATAATTTCCTTTTCGTGGAGCTCGTGGAGCGGGTCCGGTGTCACCCCATGTGAAAGGTGTCACCCGGTGCTGTGCGCACCCCCCACACCCGCCTAGGGACACCACTGATTAAGGGGTATTGAACTTGGATGGGGTTGAGGGAGGGGCGGACTGACAACTCATGGGGCCCCCGGGCAATAGGGGATCATGGGGCCCCCGGGCGATAGGGGATCGTGGGAAGCCTATGAAAAAGGTACCAGGGGCATCTCATGGGGCCCCCTATTGACCCCAGGCCCTCGAGCAGTGCCTGAGTTTCCAAATGGTCAGTCCGCCCCTGGGTTGAGGGATGCATGGGATGCCCAAGGAACTGTAAACTGCGAGGACTATCTCCTTAACAACTATGTACAAGTCTATGGACATGCAAGAAAAATTCTGTCTCTTCTCTGAGAGCGTTCCAGCTCTCCGGTGTACCTCCTCAGACCCCAGGTTAAACTTCTTCTTCACCCAACTGCACTGAGGGTATTCCCCTGTGAAGGAGATCCAGAAGATGCCAAACTCAAAAAGTCCCGGGTGAGGAGCTAGTTGGGTTCTCCACCCAGAGCCGTGGATAAGGGGGTACCACCAGCCCTCCTGTACGGGGCCCAGGCCAGCAGGGGGGCCCAGGCAGCTGAGTAAATCGATTCTGCGTAGGGAGGGTGATCGGCACGGTGGGAGTGCAATTACTGGAACCGATCCCCTGAGCTCTCTCTGTAACAGCTGATGACCGGCGTCTTCTTCTCTCCGTCCTGGTGGCGTTCAGCTGCTGCAGAGAGAGCCATACAGGGGATCAATTCCAGAAATTGTCCCCCCCCCCCCGCCATTGCACAAATCGCCTCCTTGTGTCCTTGTGCACCATACATTTGCCCATGTTGCCCAAGCCCCTGTGTGCCCACCCCCATAATGCTCCTTGGTTCCTTCCTCTCCTTCCCTCCGGTAACTGCAGCCAGGGGTGGACTGACCATTTGGAAACTCAGGCACTGCCCGAGGGCCCGGGGTCAGTAGGGGGCCCCATGAGATGCCCCTGGTACCTTTTGCATAGGCTTTTTTGAGTTTGGGCAAGGACACAGGGGCCCCATGATCCCCTATTGCCCGGGGGCCCCATGAGTTGTCAGTCCGCCCCTGACTGCAAGCTTACAATAGGGTCCTTCAGAATGATGAACACAATGAGTAATTGGTACTGATTACTCTGTGTTCATTCCTAACTGAAGCAAAGTTTTGTTTTTTTTTGGGGGGGGGGGGCTGTCAGGTTTGCTGTATGGGGCCCTATGGGGCCTTGTCTCCACCTGACTGACCTCTCCCCTTATCCGGCCTAGGGGGTGTAAGGTTACTCATACTGTCCTTCCTAATGGCTTTATGGGTTGGTGGCTGCCTTCAGGCCTTCTGCTGGGCGGGCTCCTTCCCTGCTGCTCAGGCTGTCCCTCTTGGTCGATGGTGGTGCAGTGGAAGTCCCCTGTTCACGCACCTGCCTGTAGGTAGGCTCTTTCCCTGGGCCCCCTCCCAGGTTCCACACTCCAGCCTCTCACTCTATCTTCCACCCGACATCGACTGACCACTTTCTGCTGATCAGGTTCAATCATACCTCAGGGCTGTCCTGAACCCATGCCAAGCCTCCTGCTTGGGGATTTGTCAAGATCTGTCACACATGCAGATCAGCCCCTCCTCACCCCCACCCACTGCCTTCTAGAAACTTCTCAAGGTTCTAGAGTAGGGGGAAGTAACAGGAAACTGACCTGCAGAGCCCTCAGCCCTGACTTAAGTTACCTGGCTGACTCATCCCAGGCTGCTACTCTTCCTCTAACTAAAAACCTATCTAGCTTCCCCTGGCTAAGTAGAGGGGTGCTACACATGAATCCTTTGCCCTTACTCAAGCTGGCCATGGCCATAAATACTAGAGGGGTGTTTTACAACAAAATAAAGCATGGAGACATGGATGGATGGATGGATGGGAGAGTGTGCTTTGAAAATTAAAAATGAATTAAGTAGCATTTTTGGTTTGTGATGCTCAGATGCAGTTCCACTTTAGTGTTATTGCTTCATAATATACATGCTAACGGGGGGGGGGGGGGGGTGAAAAAAAAGGTTTGGTGCCAGGGCCCTAACTGAACATTTAGATTTCTAAAGCGTTGTGTATCATAAACAACTCATCCTAACAAAAATACTTTCTTAAAGTGCAACTAAACCCCCAGCAGTACAATCAGTCTGTAGATGCAGTAAAGCATGCTTGTTATACTCACTGTGGAACCTAAGGGGTTAATACTCTGCATTGTGTAAAAAGGCTGTTTGATCCTGTCTTCTCTGATCCTCCTCTTCTGCCAATGCCCCCCCCCCCACTCTGATCTCCTGATAAGACATAAGGTGTGGAGTCACTCTGTGCATGCTCATTTTGGTGTGTATTGCTAGAGAGTTCTTTTTCTTGGAAGAGTGCTTGTGATCAGCACAGGGCCAATCAGCACTATCCAGACAGAGGGTCAGGGGT
This sequence comes from Staurois parvus, assembly GCF_062004578.1. NCBI lineage: Eukaryota > Metazoa > Chordata > Amphibia > Anura > Ranidae > Staurois > Staurois parvus. The sequence continues at coordinate 693,650 of NW_028318417.1, forward strand.
TATGCAGCCTCACAAGCACAGTCAGAGGAGAATGAAAACTCCTCCTACAAGCTTTAACCAGTGCTCTGTTGGACACTGATAGAAGTCACAAGACTGCTATATACTGCTGATGAGAAAAGGTATTTAGCAGTTTATATTTATTATAAAAATTGCATTTCCATGTTCTGTGTACTGTGGATAGTGAATGCAGGGTCCGGGGAGACCAGATATAGTGAATGCAGGGTCCGGGGAGACCAGATATAGTGAATGCAGGGTGCGGGGAGACCAGATATAGTGAATGCAGGGTCCGGGGAGACCAGATATAGTGAATGCAGGGTGCGGGGAGACCAGATATAGTGAATGCAGGGGCCGGGGAGACCAGATACAGTGAATGCAGGGTCCGGGGAGAGCGGATACAGTGAATGCAGGGTGCGGGGAGACTGGATATAGTGAATGCAGGATCTGGGGAGAGCGGATTAAAGTGAATGTAGGGTCTGGGGAGACTGGATACAGTGGATGCAGGGTCCGGGGAGACCAGATATAGTGAATGCAGGGTCCGGGGAGACCGGATATAGTGAATGCAGGGTCCGGGGAGACCAGATATAGTGAATGCAGGGTCCGGGAGACCAGATATAGTGAATGCAGGGTCCGGGGAGACCAGATATAGTGAATGCAGGGTCTGGGGAGACTGGATACAGTGGATGCAGGGTCCGGGGAGACCAAATATAGTGAATGCAGGGTCCAGGGAGACCAGATATAGTGAATGCAGGGTCCGGGGAGAGCAGATATAGTGAATGCGGGGTCCTTGGTGACCAGATATAGTGAATGCAGGGTCTGGGGAGACTGGATATAGTGAATGCGGGGTCCGGGGAGACCAGATATAGTGAATGCGGGGTCCTTGGAGACCAGATATAGTGAATGCAGGGTGCTGGGAGACCAGATATAGTGAATGCAGGGTGCTGGGAGACCAGATATAGTGAATGCAGGGTCCGGGAGACTAGATATAGTGAATGCAGGGTCCGGGAGACCAGATATAGTGAATGCAGGATCTGGGGAGATCGGATATAGTGAATACAGGGTCCAGGGAGACCGGATATAGTGAATGCAGGGTCCTGGGAGACCGGATATAGTGGAAGCAGGGTCCGGGGAGACCGGATATAGTGAATGCGGGGTCCGGGGAGAGCGGATATAGTGAATGCAGGGTCCGGGGAGAGCGGATATAGTGAATGCAGGGTCCTGGGAGACCAGATATAGTGGATGCAGGGTCCAGGGGGACCGGATATAGTGAATGCAGAGTCCAAGGAGACCGGATACAGTGAATGCAGGGTCCGGGGAGACCAGATATAGTGGATGCAGGGTCCAGGGGGACCGGATATAGTGAATGCAGGGTCCGGGGAGAGCGGATATAGTGAATGCAGGGTCCGGGGAGACCAGATATAGTGAATGCAGGGTCCAGGGAGACCAGATATAGTGCATGCAGGGTCCGGGGAGAGCGGATATAGTGAATGCAGGGTCCGGGGAGAGCGGATATAGTGAATGCAGGGTCCGGGGAGAGCGGATATAGTGAATGCAGGGTCCGGGGAGACCGGATATAGTGAATGCAGGGTCCTGGGAAAGCGGATATAGTGAATGCAGGGTCCGGGGATACTAGATATAGGGAATGCAGGGTCCGGGGAGACCAGATATAGTGATCCTGGGTCCGGGGAGACCAGATATAGTGAATGCTGGGTCCAGGGAGACCGGATATAGTGAATGCAGGGTCCGGGGAGACCGGATATAGTGAATGCAGGGTCCGGGGAGACCAGATATAGTGGATGCAGGGTCCGGGGAGACCAGATATAGGGAATGCAGGGTCTGGGGAGACCAGATATAGGGAATGCAGGGTCTGGGGAGACTGGATATAGTGAATGTCGGATCCTGGATTTAGAAACACAATAATCACTTGTTGCATCTCAGTGCTGCTGATCTCCTGACGCTCTTTTGCAGCCACTTCCTGTCTATAGTCACTACACTAACAGCTGCACGGCATTTCTCAGGCTGGGTTTCCTGATGGTGACATCGGTGGACTATGCCGGCATAAAGTGAAACAGTCACTTTGTGGTTTCCATTGAGAGTCCATGTGACAGGGTGACAACACAGGAGGAAAATTGGGAGTCAGGGGCATAGCGTTGTCACCTTTATAACAGGAGGATCACAAGGCAGGATCACAAAGGAATATTTTAACGAAAGCTGCAGATTTAAAAAGACAGAAAATGACTTTTATGCAATGACATGACCACGTTAAAGCGCTGAGATTGCAGGGATCGGGATTACATCGGCTTTTCTACTATTATATGATTGATATTTCCTATGAGCGCCGGCCGTACTTCATTCTATTCTCTTTTTTTTTTTTTTTCCCCTTCTGTCTTCTTTTTGATTTCCCTTCCGTGCTAAGGTCTGCATTCACTAATCTGCTGGAGTGGAAAGTAGGTCATAATTCTATAGCAGCTGAGTCCAGCCTGGTCCGGCCTCTATATGGTGTGACTGACGGCGGCTGCTGTGCGTTGTCAGGGATGCCTGACGTAAACCCGGTGGCGCTCCCCAGCGATGGATTCTCGCACGGAACATCGTGTTGGTGAAATGTTTTTGGCGTCGCACTTCCCGTAGCTCCTGGGGGAAACCAGAACACAGCCGTCCATGTGTCGGCTCGAGACCGCGGGCTTGTGAATAAGGAATGAAGCTGAACAATGCAACAGCGGGGAGGGGGGGATTTGGGGAGAGAGCAGCTGCGGCGGTGTCATACAGTGCAGGCGGTACTACAACTCCCAGCCAGAAAGACGTAGAGGAACCGACAAGCCCGGGATGTCATGTGACCTTTCATGAACTGCCATTGTAGGAGGTTTTGAAGCATTTTTGCATTTAAAAAAGCGCCTGAAAAGCTCAAGAAAAACGCTTCCCTATGTCTGTGAATGTATATCTATGTATGTTTTCACACTGAGGCGTTGCGCTTGCGGGGCGGTGTAAAAACTCCCGCTTGCAGCAACTTTGGGGCATGTTTAGGAAGTTAAAAAAAATGCCCCAAAAACACCTTTTCCCATTGAAATCGATGTAAAACAGGAAGTTAAAAAAAAATGCGCCAAAAACGCCTCTTCCCATTGAAATCGATGTAAAACAGGAAGTTAAAAAAAAAAAACAAAAACTCCTTTTCCCATTAAAATCGATGTAAAACGGGAAGTTAAAAAAAAAAACCCAAAAACGCCTCTTCCCATTAAAATCGATGTAAAACGGGAAGTTAAAAAAAAAACCCCAAAAACGCCTCTTCCCATTGAAATCGATGTGAAATGGGAAGTTAAAAAAAATTCACAAAAAACGCCTTTTCCCATTGAAATCGATGTGAAACGGGAAGTTAAAAAAAATTCACAAAAAACGCCTTTTCCCATTGAAATCGATGTAAAAGGGGAAGTTAAAAAAATGCCCCAAAAACGCCTCTTCCCATTGAAATCGATGCAAAACAGGAAGTTAAAAAAAACCCCCAAAAACTCCTTTTCCCATTAAAATCGATGTAAACTGGGAAGTTAAAAAAAAAGCCCCAAAAACGCCTCTTCCCATTGAAATCGATGTGAAACGGGAAGTTAAAAAAAATGCACAAAAAACGCCTTTTCCCATTGAAATCGATGTAAAATGGGAAGTTAAAAAAAATGCCCCAAAAACACCTTTTCCCATTGAAATCGATGTAAAACGGGAAGTTAAAAAAAATGCACAAAAAAAGTCTCTTCCCATTGAAATCGATGTAAACCGGGAAGTTAACAAAAATGCCCCAAAAACGCCTTTTTCCATTGAAATCGATGTAAAACGGCTAAAAAAATCGCCCGAAAAGCGCCTAAAAAAAAGCTTCTGGTGCATCTTTTAAGTCACCTGTCCTTTAAAAACGCTCAGAAAGCGTGGAAAAAGCGCATTAAAAACGCCTATGGGCTTGTTTACATCGGTGCAGTGATGGAAAGTGCGGGAAACTGCGCATTTTCCTGCAACGCGTAAAATTGCACTGCCTTCTTCAAACATGAGCAGGCGCCAGGGGCGGACTGACCATTTGGAAACTCGGGCACTGCCTGAGGGCCCGGGGTCAGTAGGGGGCCCCATGATATGCCCCTGGTACCTTTTTCATAGGCTTTTTTGAGTTTGGGCAAGGACACAGGGGCCCCATGATCCCCTATTGCCCGGGGGCCCCATGAGCTGTCAGTCCCCCCCTGGCAGGCGCACAAGCGTCACGGATGCCACAACACATGGCGGCACAGTACCGTGCAGTTTGGCATGCCTGACTTACTTTTTGCGCCTTCCGGCTAGGTTCACACCTATGCAGGTTGTATTTGAGCCGTTTCTGCATTGCATTTTACGATTTTTAGCACCTGCGTTTTTGCCACGTTTTTGATGCGTTTTTAAAATTTTTTCTTGTTGTTAGGCAGATTTAAAATGCCAAACGCAGCAAAAACACACTACATGCTTTCCTGCAGCATTTCCATTGAAGTCTATAGAACCAAAAACACGACTTTTTGCATTCTAAAAAACTCCCTGACCCCTTCCCGAAAAACGCACCGGGTGAAAATGCGGAGATGTGAACGTGTCCCATAGGAAGTCATGTTAGATGAACTGTACTGCGCTGTAGAAAAACAATTCCGCCAGACATATAAAGTATCACCACACACGCTGGTGTGAGAGCAATCATTCTAGGCCCCGTAAACCGATGACCTGCAGTGCTGCCTATGGACTATTGAGGGCAGGGGCGGACGGACAACTCATGGGGCCCCCGGGCATTAGGGGATCATGGGGCCCCTGTGTCCTTGCCCACATCCAAAAGCCTTTGAAAAAGCCAATGAAAGGTACCAGGGGCATCTCATGGGGCCCCCTACTGACCCCGGGCCCTTGGGCTGTGCCCGAGTTTCCAAATGGTCAGTCCGCCCCTGGTTGCAGTTACCAGAGGGAAGGAGAGGAAGGAACCAAGGAGCATTATGGGGGTGGGCACACACAGAGGGGCTTGGGCAACATGGGCAAATGTATGGTGCACAAGGAGGTGATTTGTGCAATGGCGTGGAGGGGGGGGACAATTTCTGGAATTGATCCCCTGTATGGCTCTCTCTGCAGCAGCTGAGTGCTCGAATGGTCAGTCCGCCCCTGATTGAGGGGATGAAAGTTTGCCTTCATTTCAGGGGCGCACAGTTTTTAGACTTGACATGAATGGTATTGATTTGTTGGACACAGTTTCATCTTTTATAATTTACTAATAGAATGATGTTGTGTTTGTGTACGCTAACATTCCCATCCACTGCAACAGAAAAATGCAACTACCACCATTTTATTTCCAGGATCTTTGCTCTCAGGAAATGCCTGGAGGGGAATTTACAAAAACTGCAGCAGCCAGAATCTGGAATGGTTGTGAAGAGTGACCAACCAGCTTCTGGATTCTTCATTTCATTTTCAAAGCTTAGAGTGTTACTAAACCCCGGACCCTGCATTCACTATATCTGGTCTCCCCACACTCTGCATTCACTATATCTGGTCTCCCCGGACCCCGCATTCACTATATCCGGTCTCCCCGGACCCCGCATTCACTATATCTGGTCTCCCCGGACCCTGCATTCACTATATCCGGTCTCCCCGGACCCTGCATTCACTATATCCGGTCTCCCCACACTCTGCATTCACTATATCTGGTCTCCCCAGACCCCGCATTCACTATATCCGGTCTCCCCGGACCCCGCATTCACTATATCTGGTCTCCCCGGACCCTGCATTCACTATATCTGGTCTCCCCAGACCCTGCATTCACTATATCTGGTCTCCCCAGATCCTGCATTCACTATATCCGGTCTCCCCGGACCCTGCATACACTATATCTGGTCTCCCCGGACCCTGCATTCACTATATCCGGTCTCCCCGGACCCTGCATTCACTATATCTGTTCTCCCCGGACCCTGCATTCACTATATCTGTTCTCCCCGGACCCTGCATTCACTATATCCGGTCTCCCCGAACCCTGCATTCACCATATCTGGTCTCCTCGGACCCTGCATTCACTATATCTGGTCTCCCCAGACCCTGCATTCACTATATCCGGTCTCCCCGGACCCTGCATTCACTATATCCGGTCTCCCCGGACCCTGCATTCACTATATCCGGTCTCCCCGGACCCTGCATTCACTATATCTGCTCTCCCCGGACCCTGCATTCACTATATCCGGTCTCCCCGGACCCTGCATTCACTATATCCGGTCTCCCCGGACCCTGCATTCATTATATCTGGTCTCCCCGGACTCTGCATTCACTATATCCGCTCTCCCTGGACCCTGCATTCACTATATCTGGTCTCCCACAGTACACAGAACATGGAAATTTAATTATTTTAGTAAATATAAACTGCTAAATATCTTTTCTCATCAGCAGTATATAGCAGTCTTGTGACTTCTATCAGTGTTCAGCAGAGCACTGGTTAAAGCTTGTAGGAGGAGTTTTGTTTCTGCTCTAGGAGGATGCAGAACCCCTGACCTCTGTCTGGACAGTGCTGATTGGCCCTGTGCTGATCACATGAATTTTTAAAAAAACCCTCTAGCAATACACACCAAACTGAGCATGTGCAGAGTGTCTCCACACAATATATCTTATCAGGAGATAAGAGGGGGACATTGGAAGAAGGGGAGGATCAGAGAGGAGAGGATCAAACAGTATTTTTTACACAATGCAGAGGATTAACCCCTTAGGTTCCACAGTGAGTATAACTAGCATGCTTTACTGCATCTACAGACTGATTGTACTGTTGGGGGTTTGGTAACATTCTAGAGGATCTTCAGTCATTTTTTTTTAATTAAAAGTCAGAAGCTACAAATACTGTGGCTGCTGACTTGTAATAAAGAGACATTTACCTATCCAGGGATCCAGAGCTGTCCTCACCTGGGCTGGTTCCTCCTCGGTCTTCAGGTCCCTGGTGCCATCGTGTTTACTGTGGGAAGTCAGCTGTGACTCCGAGACTTCACAGCCAGCTCCCCACTGCACATGTAGCATGGAGCCAGCTGTGAAGCTGCAGGGAGTCTCAGTGAAGTCGCAGGGAGTCTCAGTGAAGTTGCAGTCACTGTGCAGACACAGGGAGTCACAGTGAAGTTGCAGTTGCTGTGAAGCCGCAGGGAGTCTCAGTGAAGTCGCAGGGAGTCTCAGTGAAGTTGCAGTCGCTGTGAAGCCACAGGAAGTCTCAGTGAAGTCGCAGTCACAGGGAGTCTCAGTGAAGTTGAAGTTAATGTGAAGCCACAGGGAGTTAGTGAAGTTGCAGTCGCTGTGAAGTCACAGGGAGTCTCAGTGAAGTTGCAGTCGCTGTGAAGCCGCAGGGAGTCTCAGTGAAGTTGCAGTCGCTGTGAAGCCGCAGGGAGTCTAAGTGAAGTCGCAGTCGCTGTGAAGCCGCAGGGAGTCTCATTGAAGTCGCAGGGAGTCTCAGTAAAGTCGCAGTCGCTGTGAAGCCACAGGAAGTCTCAGTGAAGTCGCAGTCACAGGGAGTCTCAGTGAAGTCGCACTTGCTTTGAAGCCACAAGGAGTCACAGTGAAGTCGCAGTTAATGTGAAGCCACAGGGAGTCACAGTGAAGTCGCAGTCACTGTGAAGCTGCAGGGAGTCACAGTGAAGTCGCAGTCACTGTGAAGCTGCAGGGAGTTAGTGAAGTCGCAGTCACTGTGAAGCTGCAGGGAGTTAGTGAAGTCGCAGTCACTGTGAAGCTGCAGGGAGTTAGTGAAGTCGCAGTCACTGTGCAGACGCAGGGAGTCTCAGTGAAGTCACAGTTGCTGTGAAGCCACAGGAAGTCACAGTGAAGTCGCAGTCGCTGTGAAGCTGCAGGGAGTCACAGTGGGGCATGAATGGTCCCCCACCCTCCTGGGACCTGTGATATGTCCCAGAAGACTGCAGTCAGGAGGGAGGGAGGGATGGGGGAACTGGACGATTCCAGTGGGAGTGGGTACCTGCCAGAAAAAAGTACCCTCTTCCTAAAACAAAATTCCAAAAGTGGAAGGAGACGGGGATGATATATAAATATTATATAAAGAAAAAAGATGCACCCAACCTATAGAGCAGAGGAAAGTACATCAGTGACTTCTGAATTCATGTGTCTTCTATGTGATATACAGCGGGGGAATGTCACAAGTGTCACCCTATTAGAATCCCCAGGTGATGGCCATCAGTCCCATAATATACAGACTCCCTAAATATTTACATTTCTGCCCAGTAATATTTATAGAATCACATCATTGTTGTGTCTGGGAATATCTATGTGAACATTCCCAGTGTAAGCTGTCACCATCAAGGGGTAAGAACTTCATGTATGGATCACGGTCCAAAATCCCCCCCCCCCCCTCTTTCAAACGCCAAAATTCCATCTCACAGTACTTAGAGATTCAGATGGATTTTTTCTGTCATCTCTTATTTTTATATATTGTATTTTTTGCTTTCAAAGTGTAACTAAATACCAAAAAATGTATATTTATAGTATTGCAGTTAATTGTATTGCTGATTTTCCCTTCATTTTCACCTGCAAAAAAAATGTTTTTGCAGCCTCAAAGGGGGTTATAATGTGTTTTGCATTGAGGAGAGGCTTCCGTCTAGCCACTCTGCCATAAAGCCCAGATCGGTGGAGGGCGGTGGTGGGTGTCCTTCTGGAACTTTTGTTTCATCTCCACACAGGATCAATGGAGCTCAGTCAGTGGGCACAATTCACTAAAGCTTATCGCATGAATTAAGTCAGTCACATGACCACATATCGCATGCGATACTGAAAATGTCAATTCACTATTGGTAGTATGAGGTATTTACCGAAAATAGCAAAAACACTCAGTAAATACCGCATAAAAAGATTTTAAAGTGAATTCACAAAAGGAAATAAATAATTAAATGCATGTGGTAATTAAGCAGTGGTCCAGGCATGTGGTATGTACTGGTATCTGTCAATGCCCCTCCCTCCTAGATTGTAAGCTCCAAGGGGCAGGACCCTCCTATCCCTCTTGTATTGAACTGTATTGTTGCTGTATTGTCTCCCGTTATATTGTAAAGCGCTGAGCAAACTGTTGGTGCCATAAATCCTGTATAATAATAATAATAATAATAATAATAATACTGTCATGGGTTGTTAAGGAGTAGGTGGCCGCTGAGGCCCTAACAACCTATCAGTCATCAGCTGTCAGCGGGGTTCCCCACTGACAGTTGAATGTAAAAAAAATAAAAAAATTGTCAGCAATTAAAAAATAATAAAAAAAAAAATTGTCGGCAATTAAAAAATCATTAAAAAACGGTGTGGGGTCCCCCCTCCCATCCATACCAAGTCCTCCAGGTCTGGTTTGGATTTTGAGGGGAATCCCCTGCCTCAATTTAAAAAAAAATGGCGTGGGGGTTCCCCCCAAATCCATACCAGACCTTATCCGAGCTTGCAGCCTGGTAGCTCAGGAAAAGAGGGGGATGAGCGAGTGCCCCCCCGAACCGTACTATGCCAACCCGAAGGGCTTGGTATGGATGGGAGGGGGAACCCCACAACGTTTTATTCATTATTTTTTTACTTGCCGATAATGCTCTCTTTTACTTTCATCTGTCAGTGGGAAACTCTGCTGACAGCTGCAACATTAATGCATGGGTTTCATTATTAAAATACCGCAAGACTTGATAAAATAACTCATGCTGTATTTTAGTATTGTTTTTTTAGTGAATTCAAACTTTTAAAAAAAAAATGCTGTGTTATCCTACCGGATACTCGGATGCGGTAAGATACCGCTTAGTTAATTGTGCCCAGCGTGACCATGGGGTTCTTGGTCTTCTCTCTTCCCAAGGCTTTTCTCCCCCGATTGCTCAGTTTGGCCGGGTGACCAGCTCTTGGAATAGTGCTGGTTGTTCCAGACGTATTCCATATAAGAGTTATGGAGGGCACTGTGCTCTTGGGAACCTTCAGTGCAGCAGAAATTATTTTTCGGAATCTTCCCTGTGGCTTGAAGCAATCCTGTCTCTGAGCTCTGCAGGCAGTTCATTTGACCTCATGGCTTTTGCTCTGATACAGTATGCATTGTCAGCTGTGAGGCCTTTAACCCCCGGTTCACATCCATGTGGCTATCCGGGCCACATTTTGCACGGGCACGAGAGCCCATTCATTTGAATGGACTCCTGTGCCCCGTGAAACGCAGGGAAGAAGTCCCTGCACTTCTTTGGAGCCCGCAGCAAGCACGGGAACCTCGGTTCCCAGTACGGTTGCGTTTTCCAGTACGGGCGGCGTGCCATTAGAACTAATGGCACCCGCCCGCGGGTCCGCAATTCTCTGTGCGGGTGGTGCGGCTGCACGGATTTCCATGCGGATCCACAGCGGCACCACCCACACAGATGTGAGCCTAGGGTTATAGAGAGGTGTGTGCCTTTCCAAATCATGTCCAATCAATTTTACGTACCCTAGGTGGACTCCAATCAAGGCATAGAAACATCTCAGCAATGATCAAGAGAAATGAAAGGCATCTGAGATACATTTCAAGTGTTGTTGCAAAGGGGCTGAATACGTATGGCTATCCCTTTCTGAGGAAGTGCAATTGCACAAAACGCGTCAAAGGGGCCATAACGTCGTGACGTCTAGCCACCGGCTCCCAATATAGGTCCAGTGGCCACCTTTTACTTCATACGGTCAGTATACTTTGCCTGTATACTTTGATTTTATTGTATGTCTCCAAACCACGTGGATTAATAAATGTTTTTTAAAAATACTACACCACGGGCCATTTTTTGTTGGCTCCTCCGTGAGCCAACGTTCATTCCTAGAGCTCACAGTTCATGGCACAGAAGCCATTTCCATTTGTTGACACCAGTCCACCAGTTCAGAGGAGGACGCCAGTTCCGGTGCGAGCTATCCGATATCCTGCCCATTCACCTAAGAGGCTTCCACTGTGACACCCGGTGATTCATACCAAGGGAGACGACCATTTGGCTGCCCAGAGGGAGGAGAGTTTGTTAACCTCTTGCCGTCCGCCTGCTGTTTATAAACAGCAGGGCGGTGGCAGTCCAGGGCGGGTTGCCGTTCCTAAACAGCACCCGCCTTTTCTAGCTGTGCGCGCTCCCTGGGAGTGCGCACCACCGCGATCCGGTGCCCGCTGTGTCCTCCAGACACAGTGAAACAACGATCGTCGGACGGGACCTCTGTACGAGGTCCCGATCATGTGATCACTGATTGGCGAATCAGTGATCACATGCAAAGTAGTAAGCAAGATGTCACTTGTGACATTATTGCTTACTACGTGTGAAATCTGTGAATGATCACAGAGGTCACATGGTACAAGGCTATTCACAACAGCCTTGTACCATGTGACAAGCTGTGCCCAATCACAGCTCACTCAGTACTTCTCAATGACTGCAAGAATGCAGACAGAGAGAAAGAGAAATGATTGCTTTTACATCCTATATGGGTGTAAAAGCAATCAGTGTAAAAAAAAAAAAAAAAATCTTCATCACCCTCCACAAGTAGTACAGTGTCACCATGGTGACACTGTACTGCTAGGGTGACAGTATGTAAAAAAAAAAAAATAAATAAATAATAATATAAAAAAAATAAAATAAAAATGTAAAAAAAAATGTTTAAAAATTATAATTTTTGGTTATAAACTAATTTGGATTTTTTTTTTTTTACTAAAAAAAAAACGGAATAAATTTTGGCCAAGATTTAGGATGAGATATTATTTATTTGCAAAATTTTATAAAAAAAAAACACTTTTTCATTTACATAGTAAAAAAAATCAAAATCCCAGCGGTGAATAAATACCATCAAAATAAAGCTTTATCTGTCTCAAAAAAATGGTAAAAAATTCATATGGGTACAGTATATCATGACCGCGCAATTGTCATTCAAAGTGTGATAGCGCTGAAAGCTGAAAATTGCCCTGGACAGGAAGGGGGTAAAAGTGTCCGGACAGGAAGTGGTTAAGACGGCCCAGCTCATACATCCCATCCCAAGAGGGGGACCTCTGGTTATATTGATTATATGCATATTGAAAGATACGCATCTGGTGAGTGCGTATCTTTACTATTTATTACCACACCACTGGAACGTGAAGTCACTATCAACTCCTGTACCTATCACCTGCCACCAACTGTCACCAGTTTTATTATATTATCATTTTACCGATCTATTATTTTATCTTGATCTTTATATTTTACTATGATTTATTACCAGAATTAGTACGTATTTATATTTTTTAGCGCTGCACTTTCTATTTGTGTATCTTAAGAGGTTTTATTGTGGTTACCTTTTTCGTGCCTTTAGCTGCTATATTATTAAGCGCTCACTGAGTATATCTTATTATCAACTTATGCCAATGGGATTTTTCCTTTTTTCATACATTTGCAAAAATTTCTAAAATTCTGTCTTCACTTAGTTGTTATGGGGTACTGGGCGTAGATTAATGAGAAATAAAATGAATTTAAACAGCTGTAGCCTCAGGCCACAACAAAACAACACTGGAAAAAAAAGTGAAGGGGGTCTGAATACTTTATGAATGCACTGTGTGTGTATGTATGTATGTATGTATGTGTGTGTGTATATATATATATATTTATATATACTGTAGGTCTTTAATAATGCCCTGGAGGAGGGGCGAAACGTGTTGACTTAACCTCCAGTTTCATACGCTATGCTGTGACGTCATATTTGGTGAGTGGAGATCACATTGGATGCGGCGCTCCAGAGCCATGTTGCCTGGCTTGATCCGAGCATTGATGATTACTGCCTACAGTGTGAGTGCGGTTATCAATATATTGGGAGGACAAAAAGACCACTCTGGAAGAGGATAGGTGAACACGTAAGAAATATTTTAAAAGGATTCCCAAAGCATAACGTCTCAAAACATTTCTCTAAGTATCATAATAAGGACCCCACTAAAATGCAGTTTTGGGGTATAGAGAAATATAAAAAGCACTGGAGAGGCAGCAACAAGATAAAAAAACTAAGCCAAGCTGAGTCACGCTGGATACATGACATGAGAACGCTAGTCCCGAGAGGCCTAAATGTTGAGTTTGATCTCAATTCCTTTATTAATGATTATTAAATTGGCTAGGTTGGCGGATTTTAAGCTATGACTGTTTATTTTTATATACCTTTTATTTTAATCTATGGAGAAACTGCACACTCAGGGAGTTCGTTTATGTTTTACTAGTTGTTCTAGTGAGAAGAGTATATTGTGCATTATTATTATATTTGTATACAATTTTAAGATGTTCTTATTATATCAAGTACTTATATTTACCCACATCTTATTATATTAACTATATGTTATGTAGAGAGATGGGCTGGGTTTTTATTTGATCTTTTATCATTTTTATGTATTTTTACTATTTTGAGCTTTTAGTATAGGAGTTACTCTTTAATATTGAGCTGGGCAAGAGACTGGATGGGGAGACCAGGGTGGATTATGGGTCTCCCATTCAGTTTCATGATATGGGTTCTTTAGTCTTTTATTTTTTAGTATATATTATAAAGGGATTGTAATTATTTATTTATTGTTAATAAAGATATTTGGATTAGATTTGTGATGTAGGGGCTTGTCTTGAGTAGATAGCCTTTATATGTTGTAATTTACGATCATAGGATTAACAAGAGGATATTCATAACAGGAGAGTATCACCATATATGTCCCTGTATATTAGGCTCCAAGAAAATGGCGGCCGCAATTAGAATGGGGATTAAAGGGCGGGATAGTTGGTTCCACCGTACTATAAAAGAAGGCAGCGTCTCCATAGCGATACCCAGAAGAAGTCACGAGGTACGTGACGTAACGCGTAGGCAATACGTAGACGCTACTTCCGGTATCCGGAGTGTCGCACTTCCGGTGTGGGACGCCATTTTCCTGGTTATCAGGAAGTTACTACCAGAGGGTGCAGTTTACCCATAGAGGGACGCACTGAGACTGTACAACCGAATGTAAGTCACCTGTTGTTGTTATTGATGAATAAACCCTATTTGATTGGAAACACTACACAATGGAGGATCTGTTTTTTCACTCACTATTTTTGTGAGAGAGAGCTTGCAGACAACCGTTGGTGAGGAACCTGGGAGGCATAGCAGTGAAGGAGTGGAGGAGGCCTGATAGGAGGAATATCAGGAAGGTGCCATAACCAGGAATCTTGAGGATCCAGGGTGATCCTAAAGGCTTGTGGGCCCCTTGGGGTCGCAGGAAGGAGGTGAGCAGGCATTGCAGCCGAAGTGGATAAGGAGTGTGTTGGTTCACGAGTGGCACTATCTACACACACTATGCATGGTTATAAAGAACACTTTGAATAGATGGATGTCAATAGGAATATTGGACATTGAATGAAGTTGAAGTGGCACCGTCACTTGTTATTTATTGATTTATTTATTGTTTGAAGTGTCACTATCACTAAATAATATTAATTTCTGATTTATGGTCTCATTTTCAACTCAGTGGTACTAGAGCACTGAGAAGATCACAGCACTTGTCACATTTGTTATTATTATATATCTTATTATTGATGGTTTTGTTTATGCTTAAGTGCTAGTATTGATATAAGAGCACTGAGAAGATCACAGCACGGATCACATTTATTATTATTATTCTTATAGTTTTATTATATTATGGTATTGTTTCATTTATGATTAAGCGCTACACTAATTTATATAGATTGATCCGAGCATTGCTGCCAGTTTACAGGCTATGGGAACCTTCACTGACAGACGCCATTTTTCTTGATATGCAAAGATATCTCAGAAGCGTTTTATTCATGTTTACCATGTGAGTGGATATGATGCATCTGACTTTTAAAGATTAAAATTTGTTGTCAGTACTGCACTATTAGTTTTTTCATTTCTTTACACTTCATCGATTTGTGTGGGAGATCCTTCTGGAGTTTTTTCTGAGCAATGAAAACTCCCATTGTGGAGGATATTTAATATCCACAAAGCATGCTTGACTCTTAATCTTGTAGAGTCCAATGCATTTGGTGAGTGCGGTATATGTTGCATGTCGCGGATGGTGTGGACACATTGAAGTTTCTCTATACAGCAACGTTCTGCTGAGTTTGGAGCACGTTGATTGCATACATCTTTTATTTTTTTTTGGATTGGGATTTCTATTTTGCAAAACATATTTATTTGGACACTTTTTATCAATTTTAAAAAACATTTCTTTCACCTATTGTATTTATTAATTTGTGTGCTGTGATTTCACATTATGTGTGTATGTATTTATGTGTATATATATATATATATATATATATATATATATATATGATTTTTTTTTTTTTAACAGATATAATAAAACAAATTCCGTGGCACAATGGTATATTCACCAGGCAAAAAAGGGAGCAAGTAAGAGAAATGTATTGCTAGAGTTTACATACATTTTGCCACTAAATTACTTTAGTTACATAGTTAGTCTGGCTGAAAAAAGACAACCAGCTCAACCATAGAAAAAAAAGTTATAATCCTGTACCCACAGTTGAATCAGAGGAAGGCAAAAAAACCCCAGCAAAGGATGATCCAATTTGCTGCTGCTGGGAAAGAAATTCCTTCCTGATCCCCCGAGAGGCGATCGCATATTCCCTGGATCAACTTTACCTATACATGTTATATCCAGTTAAATTCTGTGTATCCAAGAAAGAATCCAGGACTTTCCTACAGCAATCCACTGAGCTGGCCAGAACCAACTCTTGAGGGAGTCTATTCCACATTCTCACAGCTCTCACTATGAAGAAGCCTTTCCGGGTTTGGAGATTACATTTCTTTTCCTCCAGACTTAAAGAGCGCCCCCTTGTCCTCTGTGATGACCTCAGGGTGAATAACTCTACACCAAGTTCACTATATGAACCACTGATGTAGTTATACATGGAGATCATATCCCCCTTATGTATTATACATGGAGATCATATCCCCCCTTATGTATTATACATGGAGATCATATCCCCCCTTATGTATTATACATGGAGATCATATCCCCCCTTATGTATTATACATGGAGATCATATCCCCCTTATGTATTATACATGGAGATCATATCCCCCCTTATGTATTATACATGGAGATCATATCCCCCCTTATGTATTATACATGGAGATCATATCCCCCCTTATGTATTATACATGGTGATCATATCCCCCTTATGTATTATACATGGAGATCATATCCCCCCTTATGTATTATACATGGAGATCATATCCCCCCTTATGTATTATACATGGAGATCATATCCCCCCTTATGTATTATACATGGTGATCATATCCCCTTATGTATTATAGATGGAGATCATATCCCCCCTTATGTATTATACATGGAGATCATATCCCCCCCTTATGTATTATAGATGGAGATCATATCCCCCCTTATGTATTATACATGGAGATCATATCCCCCCCCCTTATGTATTATACATGGAGATCATATCCCCCCTTATGTATTATACATGGAGATCATATCCCCCCCTTATGTATTATACATGGAGATCATATCCCCCTTATGTATTATACATGGAGATCATATCCCCACTTATGTATTATACATGGAGATCATATCCCCCCTTATGTATTATACATGGAGATCATATCCCCCCTTATGTATTATACATGGAGATCATATCCCCCTTATGTATTATTCATGGAGATCATATCCCCCCTTATGTATTATACATGGAGATCATATCCCCCTTATGTATTATACATGGAGATCATATCCCCCCTTATGTATTATACATGGAGATCATATCCCCCCTTATGTATTATACATGGACATCATATCCCCCTTATGTATTATACATGGAGATCATATCCCCCTTATGTATTATACATGGAGATCATATCCCCCTTATGTATTATACATGGTGATCACATCCATGTATAATACATAAGGGGGAGCAATGCTAATAGATTGGGAGCAATGCTTTTTTTGCACTTGTGGAACAGATAAAAGGAAATAATTTCTAAGATATTTTTAAAAGCCCATTAACATATCAATGGGGGGTGGGTAATATAGGCAGACACCACATCCTGAATGATGGATATAGTATAGATTTGAGAATTGACTTTAAAAGATCACAATACAAATGTTTTGCAATCTCTATGAGATTTAAAGCAAAAAATATAAAAGCGTGTACCAAATACCGCGGTCCCCCAGGGGCGAGTGCGGGGGCACACTAGAAGCAGGTCGAATGTTGAAGCTCCCACTGTTAGTGTAACTCAAGGTGTCCTCTCATGCAAGACGCTGGCCCTGTGGGGTCAGAATCTACAATATGCAGAGTTTACATAATAATGTCATTTGCTGTCTCTTCCTTTCTCCTGAAGAAGTTGGCTGCAGTCCCATGAAACACATTGAGGCTACAAAGTCCCCCTCTAGATATTTAAATAACATTACAGGACCCAGTGAGGAGGTTTATAATCGCCTGTTTTATTTATTATTATTATTATTATTATTGTTATTATACAGGATTTATATAGCTCCAACAGTTTGCTCAGCGCTTTACATTATGGTGGGAGACAGTACACAAGACAATACAGTAACAATACGATTCAATACACGAGGAGTTCGAGGGCCCTGCTCCTTGGAGCTTACCATCTAGGAGGGAGGGGATAGTGGTACAGGAGGAAATAGCTGTGGGGGATGGACTGGTTGGAGGAGTAGAGGAGTTCAGTATTAGCTGAGGGCAGGGTAGGCTTCCCTGAAGAGATGGGTTTTCAGGGTGCGCCTAAAGGTGAGCAGAGTGGGTGATAGTCTGATGGATTGGAGTAGGGAGTTCCAGAGGATGGGGGAAGCATTGGAGAAGTCCTGGAGACGAGCATGGGAGGAGGAGACGAGGGAGCTAGAGAGTAGGAGGTCTAGTGAGGAGCGGAGAGTACGGTTTGGGTGATATTTGGAGACAAGATCGGTGACGTACTTTGGGGCAGTGTTATGAATGGCTTTATACGTCAGTGTTAGCATTTTGAATTTTATCCGTTGGGCAATTGGAAGCCAGTGGAGGGATTGGCAGAGAGGGATGGAGGACAATGAGTGGAGGCTAGTGGAGGGATTGGCAGAGAGGGATGGAGGACACTGAGTGGAGGCCAGTGGAGGGATTGGCAGAGAGGGATGGAGGACACTGAGTGGAGGCCAGTGGAGGGATTGGCAGAGAGGGCTGGAGGACACTGAGTGGAGGCCAGTGGAGGGATTGGCAGAGAGGGGTGGCAGATACTTAACAGTTAGTAAGGTGGATGAGTCTGGCAGCAGTATTCATGATAGACTGAAGCGGGGATAGCCTGCGATGAGGTCGGCCTATGAGGAGGGAGTTACAGTAGTCGAGGCGTGATATAGTAAGGGAGTGAATGAGTTGTGTAGTGGTTTCCGGGGTTAGGAACGGTCGTATCTTGGAGATGTTGCGGAGCTGAAGTCTACATGAGTTTGTCAGCGATTGGACCTGGGGCTGGAAGGACAGATTGGAGTCTAGGATGACACCTAGTACTCTGGCTTGAGAGGAGGGACTGATGATGGTGTTGTTGGTCTTGATGGAGAAGTGGGGGGGGGGGCGGGCTGGGGGGAAAACTAGGAGCTCGGTTTTGGAAAGATTTAGTTTGAGGAAGTGGAGTGACATCCAATCCGATATGTCGCTTAGTAGGCTTGTGATACGGGCAGAGACTGAAGGGGTGAGGTGAGGGGTAGAGAGATAGATTTGTGTGTCGTCGGCAAAGAGATGGTAATTGAATTAATTTATCTAACTTGATCTCCATGTAAACTATATATACAGTGGGGAAAATAATTATTTGATCCCCTGCAGATGTTTTACGTTTGCCCACTTACAATAAAATGAAAGGTCTATCATTTTTATCATAGGTATATTTTAAATGATAGAGACAGAATATCAACCAAAAATCCAGACAAACCCATGATACAAATGTTATAAATTGAGTTGCAGTACAGGGAGTAAAACAAGTATTTGGTCCCCAAGCAAAACATGACTTTGTACTTGGTGGAGAAACCCTTCTTGGGAAGCACAGAGGTAAGACATTCTTGTAGTTGGTTACCAGGTTTGCACACATCTCAGGAGGGATTTTGGTCCACTCTTCTTTACAGATCTTCTCTAAATCCTTAAGGTTTCTTGGCTGTCACTTGGCAACTCGAAGTTTCAGTTCCCTCCATACATTTTCTATAGGATTAAAGTCTGAAGACTGGCTAGGCCACTTCATGACCTTAATGTGCTTCTTCTTGAGCCACTCCTTTGTTGCCTTGGTGGTATGTTTTGGGTCATTGTCATGCTGGAAGACCAATCCATGACCCATCTTCAGTGTTCTGATAGAAGAAGGTTCTCATCCAAGATTTTACAATACATGGCCATTGGCCCCTCAATGCAGCAAAGTTGGCCTATACCTTTATCAGAGGAACAGCCCCAAAGCATTATGTTTATATAATGCTTGACTGTAGGGATGGTGTTCTTAGGGTCATAGTCAGCATTTTTCTTCCTCCAAACACGGCGAGTTGAGTTAATGCCAAAGAGTCCAATTTTGGTCTCATCTGACCATAACACTTTCTCCCAATCCTTCTCGGAATCATTTAGATGTTCATTGGCAGACTTCAGACGGGCCTGGACATGTGCCTTCTTGAGGAGTGGGACCCTGCTGGCGCTTCAGTATATCAATCCATGGCATTGTATTGTGTTACCAATGGTTTGTCTGGTGACTATGGTCCCAACTACCTTGAGATCATTCACAAGCTCTTCCTGTAAAGTTCTGGGCTGATCCCTCACTTTTCTCACGATCATCCTTACCCCATGAGACAAAATCTTGCATGGAGCTTCTGACCGAGGGCGATTGATGGTTATTTTGTATTTCTTCTATTTGCGAATAATTGCTCCAACAGTTGTCTCCTTTTCATCAAGCTTCTTGCTGATGGTCTTGTAGCCCATTCCGGCCATGTTCAGGACTACAATCCGGTCCCTGATATCCTTTGACAGCTGTTTGGCCTTGCCCATGGTGGTGCCCAAGAAAAAGATTCTGTGGACAGGTGTCGTTTATAGATATAACGAGTTGTCGTTAGGAGCACCTTCATAAATTGACAGGACTAATCTGTGTGCAACATGAGCACAGAGCCAGTCTGTGGGAGCCAGAGTTATTGTTGGTTGGTAGGGGATCAAATATTTATTTTACTCACTGAACTGCAACTCCATTCATAACATTTGTATCATGTGTTTTTTCTGGATTTTTGGTTGATATTCTGTCTCTATCATTTAATTATACACCAATGATAAAAATTATAGACCCTGCATTTCTTTATAAGTGGGAAAACTTACAAAATCTGCAGGGGATCAAATCATGATTTTCCCCTCTGTAATTCCCCAACACATATAGAATACCTAGAGCAGTAGTAGTCAATCTTCCTGATATCATGGGCCATACGTGTAGCCCCAGAC
The DNA here is from genome assembly GCF_062004578.1 of Staurois parvus. Taxonomy (NCBI): domain Eukaryota; kingdom Metazoa; phylum Chordata; class Amphibia; order Anura; family Ranidae; genus Staurois; species Staurois parvus. The sequence goes on from NW_028318417.1 coordinate 714,022, forward strand.
ATCCCCAAAGGGTTGCATACATAATGACTACACAGTGTTAGAGACAGCAGACACACAACTAGATATAGTCGAAGACTAATGGAATGATATCCAGAGATAGTCAGAGACTGTGGACGTAATACAGAAGATGGTAAGAGATTGTGGACAGGCTAGGGGAGATGGTCAGAGATGGCAGACATGATACAAGTGATGGTCAGAGATTGTGGACATGATAGAGGAGATGGTCAGAGACTGCGAACATGATACAAGAGATGGTCAGAGACTGCGAACATGATACAAGAGATGGTCAGAGACTGCGAACATGATGCAAGAGATGGTCAGAGACTGCAGAAATGATACAAGAGATGGTCAGAGATTGCAGACATGATACAAGAGATGGTCAGAGATTGCAGAAATGATACAATAGATGGTCAGAGATTTCAGACATGATACAAGAGATGGTCAGAGATTGCAGACATGGTACAAGAGATAGTCAGAGATTGCAGACATGATACAAAAGATGGTTAGAGACTGCGGACTTGATACAGGAGATGGTCAGAGACTGTGGATATGATACAAGAGATGGTCAGAGACTGTGGATATGATACTAGAGATGGTCAGAGATTGCAGACATGATACAAAAGGTGGTTAGAGACTGTGGACTTGATACAGGAGATGGTCAGAGACTGCGTATATGATACTAGAGATGGTCAGAGACTGTGGATATGATACAAGAGATGGTCAGAGACTGTGGATATGATACAAGAGATGGTCAGAGACTGTGGATATGATACAAGAGATGGTCAGAGACTGTGGATATGATACAAGAGATGGTCAGAGACAGCAGACATGATACAAAAGGTGGTTAGAGACTGTGGACTTGATACAGGAGATAGTCAGACAAGAGATGGTCAGAGACTGTGGATATGATACAAGAGATGGTCAGAGACTGCAGACATGATACAAAAGGTGGTTAGAGACTGCGTATAGGATACTAGAGATGGTCAGAGACTGTGGATATGATACAAGAGATGGTCAGAGACTGTGGATATGATACAAGAGATGGTCAGAGACTGTGGATATGATACAAGAGATGGTCAGAGACTGCAGACATGATACTAGAGATGGTCAGAGACTGTGGATATGATACAAGAGATATTCAGAGACTGTATTCAGGCAGCAGGAGACTGTCAGAGACTGTGGAGTTGGCCTGGGGATATACTTCAGGAGGCAGTCATTGACTGGAGACATATTACTTGAGACTGCTAGAAATTGCTGCTATAACGGGGCAATAGAGAAATACAGATTAGTATCTGCAGGGGCTACAAGGGCCACAAAAAAAATTCCAAAGGGCCGAATGTGGCCCCCAGGCTGCAGTTTGGGCACCAGGGACCTAGCCATGTGACAACATGAGGGATTTCTATATTCCTGTACACAACCAGTAGCAACAGGAAGTTTTCAGCTCATAATTAGTATTTGGAACATGTTTCTATATTTTTGTATTCAATAAATCCTGCTGACATTTTATTACGGCTTCATGCACACTAGTGGTTTTTAAGCTCCTAGAAGCTAAATAGTGTTCTCCTATGTGTATATGCGCACTATTTATGTCTAGTAGTGCTTTTCAAGCTTCAGCGTTTAGAAGCAGGAAAAAAAATGTTTTTGTAGAGTTTTTGGGAGCGTTTATCCAGCAGAAAACAAAGCTGAATGCGCTTAAATGCTACTAAAATGCTCCTAACTTTTTTCCTACATGTACTGTAAAAACACTAATGAACACTGACGCTCCTAAACGCTTCAAAACACTACTAAAACGCTACTACAAGCTGGCACAAAAATGCTATTACGAGCGTTTTTCATCCAGGTTTTTTTTCCTCTAGCGGTTTTATAGCTTATAAAAAACACTAGTGTGCATGGAGCCTGAATTTGTATTGTGATCCTTGGACACCTTTAGAGACCATTTTGAAATCTATACTATATATTTAACAGGCTAAAAGGAAACATATAAGAGACATGTATTGCAAATAAATATTTAGGTACTGCACAAGATATTTTTTTGATCAGGTGAATTAACCTTTGAGGTTAAGACTTTTTATTTTTTAAATAGCAAGGGTGTTAGATTTACCTGCTCTATGCAATGGTTTTGCCCTAAACCTCTACTTTTGGGGTCCTCCAACAGTACTCTTGGCTCATCCCCTTCTCCGAGTGCCCCCATAGCAAGCTGCTTTTTATAGGAGCCCTCGTGCAGGCTTGATCCTGATCCGGGCTGTGTGCATCTATAGACACATACAGCGTGGCTCAGCCCCATCCCTTGCTCCCTCCTCACAGGCTTTGATTGACAGCAGCTGTAGCCAGTGGTTCCTGCTGCTGCTCAGTCTCCTGTGAGAAGAGAGGGGAGGAGAGGAGAGCTGCTGCAGACGTACACAGCACTGGATCAAGACTGGGCAGAGGTAAGTGTTTAACCAGTTGCTGCCTGGCCTATAGCCAGATGGCGGCTGTGCGAACAGCTCGTCCCTCCGGGTGGACGCCATATGGCGTCCTTTCCGGAACGCGCATTGCGCATGCCCGCAGGCCACGCTGTTGTGAGATCTGTCACCGGCTGTGTACCTCGGACACGGCCGATGACAGATCTGTGTACCGGCCCCATTGCCAGTACCATATGACCTGCTGTGACCAATCACAGCAGGTCACATGACAGTTGTATACAATGGATGGCTTCCTTTCATGCCAATTCATGTGAATGGTCACAGCGATCACATGCACAAGCTCGGCCAATCACATCCCAGCTGTGTCATGTGATTAGCCGTGGCCAAATCACAGCTAATCACAAAAAAAAACCCCTGAATGAATCAATATCATTCAGGCAGGGGCCGACTGACAACTCATGGGGCCCCCGGGCAATAGGGGATCATGGGGCCCCTGTGTCCTCACCCACACTCAAACCACACCCAAAAAAGCCTATTAAAGGTACTAGGGGCATCTCATGGGGCCCCCTACTGACCCTGGGCCCTCGGGCAGTGCCCGAACGCCCAAATGGCCAGTCCGCCCCTGCATTCAGGTAAATGCTTGCATATAGCAAAGTAATTCTTTGCTATAAGCAAATATTTAAAAAAAAAAAAAATACTGATTCCTTCCCCAAAGTAGTACAATGTTACTATGGTAACATTGTACTACTTTGGTCATAGTGCATTATTAAAATATATTTAAAAAAGAGAAAAATATAAAAAATAAATAAATAAAAATAAAATAAAATTATAAATCTTTTTCTTTTGTACTGTCACCAGTCAGTGTCCCTGATCACCGCCATGCCAGTTATATGATGAGGCTGTACTGCACTGGTGACAGTATGTAAAAAAAAGAGAGAAAATCTTTTTTTTAATTTCTTCATTTTCCAAAAAATTATGGCAAAAAAATTACAACTTCAAAAAACTCGCCATGCCTGTTATGAAATACATCTGACTGACTACTTTGCAAAAAGGCGTCATTTGGGGGATATCTCTACTGTTCTGACATTTGGGGGATATCTATATTGTCCTGTTATTTGGGGGATATCTGTCCTGTCCTGACATTTGGGGGATATCTGTACTGTTCTGACATGTGGGGGATATCTGTACTGTTCTGACATTTGGGGGATATCTGTACTGTCCTGACATTTGGGGGATATCTCTACTGTTCTGACATTTGGGGGATATCTGTACTGTGCTGACATTTGGGGGATATCTGTACTGTTCTGACATTTGGGGGATATCTGTACTGTTCTGACATTTGGGGGATATCTGTACTGTCCTGACATTTGGGGGATATCTGTACTGTTGTGACATTTGGGGGATATCTGTACTGTCCTGACATTTGGGGGATATCTGTCCTGTCCTGACATTTGGGGGATATCTGTACTGTTCTGACATTTGGGGGATATGTGTACTGTCCTGACATTTGGGGGATATCTCTACTGTCCTGACATTTGGGGGATATCTGTACTGTCCTGACATTTGGGGGATATCTCTACTGTCCTGACATTTGGGGGATATCTGTACTGTTCTGACATTTGGGGGATATCTGTACTGTTCTGTCATTTGGGGGATATCTGTACTGTGCTGACATTTGGGGGATATCTGTACTGTTCTGACATTTGGGGGATATCTGTCCTGTCCTGACATTTGGGGGATATCTGTACTGTTCTGACATTCTTGGTCCTCAAGAAATGAGATCAGCTGTCAGTACTTCAGGATTAATCAATTTTCAGATACAGTGGGGATCGAACGTTTGGGCACCCCAGCTAAAAATTTGTATTAATGTGCATAAAGAAGCCAAGGAAAGATGGAAAAATCTCCAAAAGGCATCAAATTACAGATTAGACATTCTTATAATATGTCAACAAAAGTTAGATTTTATTTCCATCATTTACACTTTCAAAATAACAGAAAACAAAAAAATGGCGTCTGCAAAAGTTTGGGCACCCTGCAGAGTTAATATCTTGTACTGCCCCCTTTGGCAAGTATCACAGCTTGTAGACGCTTTTTGTAGCCAGCCAAGAGTCTTTCAATTCTTGTTTGAGGTATCTTTGCCCATTCTTCCTTACAAAAGACTTCCAGTTCTTTGAGATTTCTGGGCTGTCTGTCACGCACTGCTCTTTTAAGGTCTATCCATAGATTTTCAATTATGTTGAGGTCAGGAGATTGTGAAGGCCATGGCAAAACCTTCAGTTTACGCCTCTTGATGTAATCCCCCGTGGATTTCGAGGTGTGTTTAGGATCATTATCTATTTGTAGAAGCCATCCTCTCTTTAACTTCAGCTTTTTCACAGATGGCATCAAGTTACCATCCAAAATTTGCTGAAATTTTATTGAATCCATTTTTCCTTCTACTCGTGAGATGTTCCCTGTGCCACTGGCTGCAACACAACCCCAGAGCATGATTGATCCAACCCCATGCTTAACAGTTGGACAGAGGTTCTTTTCATTAAATTCTGTGTCCCTTCTTCTCCAAACGTACCTTTGCTCATTCCGGCCAAAAAGTTCAATTTTAACCTCATCGGTCCACAGAACTTGTTTCCAAAATGCATCAGGCTTGTCTATATGGTCATTTGCAAAGTTCAAACGATGATTTTTGTGGTGAGGACGTAGAAGAGGTTTTCTTCTGATGACTCTTCCATGAAGACCATATTTGTACAAGTATCTCTTTATAGTGGAATAGTGTACCACAACTCCAGTGTCTGTCAGATCTTTCTGGAGGGATCGTGCAGTCAAACGTGGGTTTTGAATTGTTTTTCTCACAATCCTGCGAGCTGTTCTGTCTGATATTTTTCTTGGTCTTCCAGATGTTGCTTTAACTTCCACTGTTCCTGATGACTGCCATTTCTTAATTACATTCCGAACAGAGGATATTGACATCTGAAAACGCTTTGCTATCTTCTTATAGCCTTCTCCAGCTTTGTGAGCGTCAACTATTTTCAGTTTCAGTTTTCTAGACAACTGCTTAGAAGAACCCATGGTGCTGATTGTTGGGGCAAGGTCAGATAAGTCTGGGCATTTAAAACCTTTGAGATTGACATCACCTGGTCTTCCCAGACGATGATTGAGAACAATCCATGACACTGGCAGGTCTCAGCTTGGCAAAGGAGGCAGTGCATGCTATAAATTCTGCAGGGTGCCCAAACTTTTGCAGACGCCATTTTTTGTTTTCTGTTATTTTGAAAGTGTAAATGATGGAAATAAAATCTAACTTTTGTTGACTTATTATAAGAATGTCTAATCTGTAATTTGATGCCTTTTGGAGATTTTTCCATCTTTCCTTGGCTTCTTTATGCACATTAATACAAATTTTTAGCTGGGGTGCCCAAACTTTCGATCCCCACTGTATATCCCATAGTTTGTGAACTCTATAACTTTCCTACAGACTAAATAATACATCCTAATTTGGGTTATTTTCACCAAAGAAATGTAGCAGAATACATCTTGGCCTAAATTTATGAAGAACAATTATTTATTTATTTGCAAACTTTTGTTAATTTAGCAAAAAATAAATTAAATACCACCAAAAGAAAGCTCTAGTTGTGTGAAGAAAATGATAAAAATTTAGTTTGGGTACAGTGTTGTATGACCGCGCAATTGTCATTCAAAGTGTGAGAGAGCTGAAACCTGAAAATTGGCCTGGGCAGGAAGGGGGTAAAAGTGCCCGGTATGGAAGTGGTTAAGAGGGGGCTGGGGGGGGGGGGGGGGGGTAAACTTTTGAAAGCTTTTTTTTTTTTTTACCTTAATGCAGAGAACGCATTAAGGTAAAAAATATTTTAACTTTTAAAATCATTTTAAGCACCACATTGTATAAATAATAATCTACAAATTCTATCTATTGGAAAAACGTCTTGTCACAAAGTAGCCAAAGTCGCAATGTTTCGCCCGAGTGAATATATTATTAATGTTTAGACACTCCACGTCTGCAACATCAGAACCTTTTTTTCATTTTAGCACATTAGATCATTGAAGTGCTTGCAGAACGGCACAAAACACGTCATAAATGTTAGTTACAAAATCGATTTCTCTGCCCTACCTCAAAGTTGTTAGGAAGTTGAACTTCCCTTTTAAGCCTCTTTTAGCCTACAATGGCAACTTACGTGGAACCACCAGCTGCATAGCAAAGCTGAATACAATGCCGACGATCTTCTGTGAAGAACATTAGTAAGCGCAATGGTAAAGCGCTGCGTAAACTGTTGGCACTATATAAATCCTGTATAATAATGGGAAATGCTTCAGGGAAGCCTATCCTACCCTCAACTAATTATGGAATCTTCTACTCCTCCTACCAGTCCATCCCCCACAGTTACTACCTTTTGTACCACTAGCCCCTCCCTCCTAGATTGTAAGCTCCCAGGATCAGGGCCCTCAAATCCCTCTTGTGTTGTTGCTGTATTGTCTCCCGTTATATTGTAAAGCGCTGAGCAAACTGTTGGCGCTATATAAATCCTGTATAATAATAATAATGGAAATGCTTGCAGTAAATCTGAATCTTATTTTTTTTTTGCAATAAACGGAATCCATTTAATACACATTCCCCGTTATTGGCACTCAAAAGCAGCCTCCCTAGCTGAACCAACTCTTTAGGTTCCAGTTAGCAGGTCACTTTCAAACAGTTTTGGGAACTAATTTGCTGATATCTGAGATGAATAGCCACTGGGACAGGTTTGTTGGTCAAACTGGTCTCATGAAGACCAGGTCTGCCCTTCTACACAGTCCTTATAAGTGCCTCTAGTCTGTAATTCTATGTCAACTATAAATGTGCTTCACAATTGCCAAATACCTATCAAAGGTCCCCTGATGCAAGACCCTATCTGACCTAACTCTTTAGGTTCCCATTAACAGGCCGTTTTCAGACAGTATTAAGGCCTAATTTGCTGATATCTGAGTTGAATAGCCAGTCAGAGTTGTTGGTCAAACTGGTCGTATGAGGATGATATAAGAAAGTCTACATGGTCCTTGTATTAATGTCTCTAGTCTTTAGGTCTACCTCTTATAAATGACAGTCACATTTGCTCATCCTTGTGTTGGCTCAAACCTATCAAAAGTCATCTTCAACAAGACCAAGTCACCTATAAGGACGCTGCCACAAAACCATCTCTGTTCTGAAGCCAACACATCTCCATCAAGACCAAGTCATCCATAAGTACAATGCTACAAAACTATCTCTGTTCCGAAGCTAAAACATCTTCATCAAAGCCAAGTCACCTCTAAGGAAAATGCTACAATACCACCTCTGTTCCAAAGCCAACACATCTCCAACCAGACCCAGTCACCTAAGAGGACACTGCCAGAAACCACCTCTTATCTGAAGCCAAAAGATCTCCAACAAGACCTAGTCACCTAGAAGGACACTGCCATAAAGCCAATGTGTCTCCAACAAGTCCCAGCCACCTGTAGAGACGGTGCTTCAAAACTACCTTTGTTCTGAAGTCAACATGCCTCCAACAGGTCTCAGTCACCTAGGAGGACATTGCAACAAAACCATCTCTGTGCTAAATCCGAAACATCCCAAACAAGACCTGGTCACCTAGGACGAAAATGCTACAAAACCATCCCTGTTCTGAAGCCAATGTGTCTCCAACAAGACCCAGCCACCTAGGAGGACCCTGCTACAAAATCATTTCTGTTCTGAATCCAAAACATCCCCAACAAGACCCATTCACCTAGGAGGACAGTGCTAAAAAACGATCCCTGTTCTGAAGACAACAGATCTCGAACAAGACCTGTTCCTCAAATTGCCATCTAATATTCCATTTCCTTGTCCAAACAGAAAGCAGAATTTCAAAGTTGCTGATGCAGATTTTTCATTCATTTATTAGGCAATAAAAGTGGACATAGAGAGCATAGAGGAGCATGGAAAGTCAGAAGCTCACCTTCTAGAGGAGAGACATGGGGTAGCAGGTAAAAGATCCAGAGAAGTATTCCGGCAAGCATGATGTTCGCTGTGCTCACACCAAGCAGGTGCTGCCTCCCTATGAGAAGCCCGGTAGTTGTAATCGCAAGGATGCGCTTGTGCCCTCATGACCTGATGACGATGTCCAAAGGCTGCCTAGATGAAGAACTAGATTGCGAAGAGTCCCAGTTGGCCGCATCATGGGGGTACACTTCCATCCTATTGACGCCTATGTGTTGGTGTCCTCATGACAGTCTAAGCTCCAGACTTTACCATCTCCCTGAGTTGTGTCTGGCTCCCTGCTCTTCCAGTCTGCGATTCTCCCTCTGAGCCACCCCCACCCCCCTCCACAGCTGTCTCACTAATCTGTGCACGCTCAGTGCCCCTCACTCTCCCCCACCAGTCCGAGAACCGTGTCCGCACTCTCGCATGCACCAACTCTTTCATCAAGGAACAGTCTATGTGCGCTGAGATGAGGACACCTGTTCATTAGGTAAAATTAGCATTCACTGCGTAATTTCGAATGCCAAATGTATGCAGACGAATCCGCCTTCTCTACAGCAAACTACCTTATTCTTAACCTCCTCGGCGGTATGATTCTTTCCGATTTTTTTGTGCTGAAAGCGGTACCATTTTTTTGCATGGAAATATGTCGTTTTTTATTGTAGGCCTGTAATTTTTAGGAATAACTCACAGAAATCTGTCTGAACAAGATTCTAGTAAACATCCCGGGTACGATAAAATTTGAAACACAAAATCATAAATTATAATTTAATAAATAATCATAAAAAATAATAATAAATTTAATTCAATAATATAATCAAACCAAAAACACTGAAATTTGAAATACAGAGGCAAATTCGCACATCGCTGAGCAAAGTCGCAAAATCGTTTTCAGTGTCTGACGAATTTCCCCCACGAATCATTATCACTCAATTCTGCAAGTGGTTCTGATTTACTATCGCTGTTCTCTAGCCGGTCTAAAACCGCTTTTGACCTAAAGGGACGCTTTTTGGACGCCATGGACGTTTCTCAGTTTCCAGGCAGAAAGAACAGTAAAAATGCAGGCAGGGCGCCGGACAAAGCACTCGGGACAAAATGTATGTGAAATGGTTTGATACAGGAATGTTATACTATGTGATTTTAGTGATTTTAGTGAATGTCACTTTTTGTCATTTTCAAATTTTCAAAATGCAGGCAGGGCGCCGGACAAAGCAGTAGGGACAAAATATATGTGAAATGCATTGAAACAGCAATGACAGCAAAAATGAAATTTTTTAAAAATTTCAAATTTGCTGCCGTTTCCGGTGCCCGTACGTCCCGACGTCACAGGGACCGGAACACGGAAGCCGGATGCCGGCATCGGCCAGAGGAGATGGCCGGGGACACTGCAGGGGACACATCATGGGAGCGAAGGACAAGGTAAGCTCTGCAGGGACCCCCTGAGCAACGCCGCATGGTAAGCCCGAGTGTAGCTCGGGGTTACCCCTCTTAGTACTCAAATTTTACCCCGAGCTACACTTGGGAAAACCGCTAAGGAGGTTAATTAGATTCCAACAATGCAGAAATGTAAAAAAAAAAAATTTCTATATATATATACTGTATATACAATTGTGCTCAAAAGTTTGCATACCCCAGCAGAAATCATGAAATTTTGGCATTGATATTATTATTATTGTTATTATTATTATACAGGATTTATATAGCGCCGACAGTTTGCTCAGCGCTTTACATTATGGTGGGAGACAGTACACGAGACAGTACAGTAACAATACAATACAATACACGAGGGGTTCGAGGGCCCTGCTCCTTGGAGCTCACAATCTAGGAGGGAGGGGATAGTGGTACAGGAGGAAATGGCTGTGGGGAATGGAGTGGTAGGAAGAGTGGAGGAGTTCAGTAATTAGCTGAGGGCAGGGTAGGCTTCCCTGAAGAGATAGGTTTTCAGAATGTGCCTAAAGGTGAGCAGAGTAGGTGATAGTCTGATGGATTGGGGTAGGGAATTCCAGAGGATGGGGGAAGCTCTGGAGAAGTCCTGGAGACGAGCATGGGAGGAGGAGACCAGGGAGCAGGAGAGTAGGAGGTCTTGTGAGGAGCTGAGAGTACGTTTTGGGTGGTATTTGGAGAATATTGAAAATAAAACAAAAAATTATATATAAGCTAAAGCTATATAGCCTTAATCACCGAGCCAAAAAATGTGAGATAATTTATATCAATAATATAAATATAACTCAAACTGTAACTGGAGCTGCTACTTTAAATAAATTCAAAAAGAACATAAATAAGTACAGACCACCATAAATAGCGCTCACTAGTGAGATGCAATACAATCCCCAAAATGATGTGGAATATAAAATAATAGAAAATTCATAAATAAATATAAATAATATATAAACAATAAAAATAAATAGATAAATAATAAATAAAACTTCCACCAAACAGTGCAAAAGTTAAAAACATATCAGTTCATAATATAAAGTCCAAATTTTTTCTTTCAAAAAGTATCCACCACAACCGTGATCTCTGATGTGCTCAGCACCCCATCAAAGTGCAAACTCACCAGATGCTGGTGATTAATCAGCATTAAATCAGATATCAATAGATGTGGAAATTCATTAAATCAGATCAGCTCAGATGTAATAATGGTCACTCATCAGATCAGGGGCGGACTGACAACTCATGGGGCCCCCGGGCAATAGGAGATCATGGGGCCCCTGTGTCCTTGCCCAAACTCACAAAAGCCTATGAAATAGGTACCAGGGGCATCTCATGGGGCCCCCTACTGACCCCGGGCCCTCGGGCAGTGCCCGAGTTTCCAAATGGTCAGTCCGCCCCTGCATCAGATGGTTAATCCAGCTCAAACTCCATCAAGGTAAGTATAATTCAAATTCCATATGTGGGTAAATGAAAAACACTCGCCATGGCATAATACGGTTTGTAAGTTTAATGCCAACAAATACCCCCCTTAGACTAAAACTCACATTGTATAAAAATACAAAAAGCATTCAGTGATAGGTGTAGCTGCAGGAAAATCGCTAGCTATTTCAGTGTGCGTCTCACCACCCGCTCTGTAGATAGCAAATCTCGTAGTAGCGATCACATGGTCCAGTCACGTGGTCGCGGCGTACGTGGTGACGTCACTGCTGATCATGCCCTTACGCATTTCGTCACACGACTTCCTCTGAGGGAAAATATGACTGATCATGCCAAAACACTGTATTTTAGCTTTAAGGACTGGTCCCCTTTGGAGAGCAGGGGGAGGATTGCAGGTACCCGAAATTGACAGGTACCCATTCCCACTTTCGCTGCGATCACCTAGGCAATCGAAAGTGGAAGTTGTCCCCCCCCCCGTAGTCTTCCAGGACATGTGACAGGTCCCAGAAGACTATGGGACCATTCAGAGAGCACAGCGCTATTCGCACGTGTGCAGTGGGCTTCTAGCTGTGAAGCCGCATACTGTCACAGCTGGGTGCCCACGCTGAAGATGCCGGCACTGGCAACACAGGGTGGCCATTGAAACGGGCATGGAGACACCACGGGATTGAGGGACAGGTAAGTTGCTGTTTTTTAAAAGTCAGCAGCTACAGTTTTTGTAGCTGCTGACTTTTATTTTTTTTATTTTCACTGGAAAACCATTTTAAGGACAGTGATCATATGAAGCCATTTATTATCACATAGTTGTTTGGCTCCTTTTTTAAATCATAATGATAACAGAAATCACCCAAATAACCCAGATCAAAAGTTTACATACCCTGGAATGTTTGGCCTTGGTACAGACCAGGGGCGGACTGACAACTCATGGGGCCCCTGGGCAATAGGGGATCATGGGGCCCCTATGTCCTTGCCCACACTCACAGCACACCCAAAAAAGCCTATAAAAAAGGTACCAGGGGCATTTCATGAGGCCCCCTACTGACCCCGGGCCCTCGTCAGTGCCCGAGTGCTCAAATGGTCAGTCCACCTCTGGTACAGACACACAAGGTGACACACACATGGGTTAAAATGGCAATTAAGGGTTAATTTCCCACATCTGTGGCATTTAAAAGCGCAACTAATGTCTGTGTATAAATAATCAATGAGTCTGTTAGCTCTCATGTGGATGCACTGAGCAGGCTAGATACTGAGCCATGGACAGCAGAAAGGAACTGTCAAAAGACCTGCGTAACAAGGCAATGGAACTTTAAAAGGTGGAAAAGGATATCAAAAGCCTTGAGTATTCCGGTCAGTACTGTTCAATCACTTATTAAGAAGTGGAAAATTCGGGGATCTCTTGACACCAAGCCAAGGTCAGGTAGACCAAGAAAGATTGAGGCCACAACTGCTAGAAGAATAGTTCAGGATACAAAGGGAAACCCACAGGTAACCTCAGGAGAAATACAGGCTGCTCTGGAAAAAGACGATGACAAAGGTTATATCAAATTATTAGAGTCCAGAAAACCAGGACAATGTTGTCCACATTTTGTTTTTTTTTATCCTTTGTTGCATCTCAAGTGCTGATCTTCTACAACCACTTTGCAGCCACATCCTGTCTATATGCACTCCAGTGATGGCTGTGTGGCATTTTTCAGGGTGGGTTTTTCTAATGGTGACAGCGTTGAAAGAACATGGATAGGGTGATAACACAGGAGAGAAATGATGAGACAAGGGCAGGACACTGTCACCCTATAGCAGGAAGTTCCTGAACATGGTAGGATCACCATGGATAATGGAAAGAAATAATGAAAGAGATAAACTACATGAGTTGAGGAGACAAAACCTCTATTTTTTTTAGATGTCTACTTTTTCTCCTATAAAAGATCACTAAGGAGAATTTAAAAGAGAAATAGGGCCAACGATCTTTTGGCCCTATGTCTCCTGTGTCACAGGGGTGCCACTTTATTCTGCATTCCTATGACCTAGATTCATCTGGCAGCGAGTTTTACCCAGATGCCTGGACCAGCAGCTGGCTCAGCCTCTCAGCACACCGCTCCTGCCCCCTCCAGTGAGCGCTGGAAGAGCAGAACAGAGACCCAGAGACTGACAGTCACTGCTCACTGGGGACTGAGAACTGAGCAATCAGCAGTCTTTGATCGCTCAGTTCTTGGTCTCAGAGGTGGCGGGGGGGACAGACGCTGCATCCGCCTAGGTGAGTATGAATGGTTATTTTTTTCAAATCCTCAACTTCTCTTTAGTCTTTTGGAAAGAAGCGCAAATTCTGTTGCAGAACACTGAAAATTATATAATAATGTGCATTTATCTGGAATTCCAACAGCCCATAGCAAGCAAAATCGTAAGGGGTATAGATGTATAATATGCATGGTAAAAGATAGGTGCCTGGAGTGGGAGAAAATGTGCGCCGAGGCATTCACTGGAGGAATAGAAGAGAAGAGAGGAGATACAGGAGAGTCCATATGGAATTATAGACTGACTATATCCAATAAAGAACGTTGTGGTGACGTACGTCTGCCAAGGTTGTGGAGACTATGACCCTCTCCATGTAGAATGTACAGGGGGAGTTCCTAATGTGGTTCTAAAGGCAAGATATTTTTTACCTTAATGCATTCCATACAATAAGGTTAAAAATGTCCCAGTAATTGTATCGCCCCCCCTCCACACCCTTACCTGAGTCCTTCCTCAAACCAGCAGAATTGTGTGGCAGAGGCACCCATCAGTGAATAAATGATATGGGTTGATGGGTGGATGAGTGATGAGTGATGTGGGTGGGTAAACGATGTGGGTGATTGGATGAGTTATGTGGGTGGATGAATGATGTGGGTGGGTGGATGAATGATGTGGGTGGGTGGATGAGTGATGTGGGTGGATGAATGATGTGGGTGGGTGGATGAATGATGTGGGTGGGTGGATGAGTGATGTGGGTGGATGAATGATGTGGGTGGGTGGATGAGTGATGTGGGTGGATGAATGATGTGGGTCGGTGGGTGGATGAGTGATGTGGGTGGATGAATGATGTGGGTCGGTGGGTGGATGAATGATGTGGGTGGATGAATGATGTGGGTGGGTGGATGAATGATGTTGGTGGATGAACGATGTGGGTGGGTGGATGAGTGATGTGGGTGGATGAATGATGTAGGTGGGTGGATGAATGATGTGGGTGGGTGGGTGGATGAATGATGTGGGTGGGTGAATGAGTGATGTGGGTGGATGAATGATGTGGGTGGGTGGATGAATGATGTGGGTGGGTGAATGAGTGATGTGGGTGGATGAATAATGTGGGTGGGTGGATGAATGATGTGGGTGGGTGAATGAGTGATGTGGGTGGATGAATGATGTGGGTGGGTGAATGAGTGATGTGGGTGGGTGGATGAATGTTGTGGGTGCCTGGATGAGTGATGTGGGTTGGTGGGTGGATGAGTGATGTGGGTTGGTGGGTGGATGAATGATGTGGGTGGGTGGATGAGTGATGTGGGTGGATGAGTGATGTGGGTTGGTGGGTGGGTGAATGATGTGGGTGGATGAATGTTGCGGGTGGGTGGATGAGTGATGTGGGTGTCTGGGTGAGTGATGTGGGTTGGTGGGTGGATGAGTGATGTGGGTGGATGAGTGATGTGGGTGAATGAATGATGTGGGTGGATGAGTGATGTGGGTGGGTGGATGAATGTTGTGGGTGCCTGGATGAGTGATGTGGGTTGGTGGGTGGATGAGTGATGTGGGTTGGTCGGTGGATGAATGATGTGGGTGGATGAATGATGTGGGTGGGTGGATGAGTGATGTGGGTGGATGAGTGATGTGGGTTGGTGGGTGGGTGAATGATGTGGGTGGATGAATGATGTGGGTGGGTGGATGAGTGATGTGGGTTGGTGGGTGGATGAGTGATGTGGGTTGGTGGGTGAATGATGTGGGTGGGTGGATGAGTGATGTGGGTTGGTGGGTGGATGAGTGGTGTGGGTTGGTGGGTGAATGATGTGGGTGGATGAATGATGTGGGTGGATGAGTGATGTAGGTTGGTCGGTGGATGAATGATGTGGGTGGATGAATGATGTGGGTGGATGAGTGATGTGGGTTGGTCGGTGGATGAATGATGTGGGTGGATGAATGATGTGGGTGGACGAATGATGTGGGTGAATGAATGATGTGGGTCAGTGGATGGTGGTAAGGTTGCTACTTAATATCAGTGGTAATAATCAATGCCGATTTGACTGGTATTGACGATCTTGGAGAAGAATTTATTGGAACCCCGAAAGACACATTTCATGACTTCCCCTCACTTCATCAGTCATCAGTTATGACATCGGTTCTCCAAAACACAGATATACACAAAAGTCTTCAACAATATGTCACAAAAGAAAAAGATTTTTAATGTAATGATAAAAATACCAACAACAAGTAATGATGAACATCTAACGAAATACAAATATAAGAGGCATTCTGAATGAAAGGGACTAAAATTAATTTCAAACTCAATAAATCATATAAAATGCTAGAAAAAAAATTGTAAAAATAATAGGGAAAGGATCAACAGGTATGTCTATAAACATATTAAAAAGTAATGATAGGAATAAATATAAATATGTAGTGCAGCAAAAAACAAACAAAAAACCCCTGAAAACCATCCTAATTTCAGGAAGTCAGGTGTTCATAGAGTTCATATGCAGGCAGTTCTCATTATTACCAGTAGGTGGAGTATGACGTAAAGCTGCCATAAGTAGTCTGTTACATATGCAGGGATGCATCTTACTCCACCTACTGGTAATAATGAGAACTGCCTGCATGTCAACGCCACCTGTATGATTACATACACCCACCAGCCACTTTATTAGGTACATCTGTTCCATTGCTTGGTAACACAAATTGCTAATTAGCCAATCACATGGCAGCAATGCATTTAGACATCTAGACGTGGTGAAGACGACTTGCTGAAATTCAAACAAAGCATCAGAATGAGGAAGAAAGGGGATTTAAGTGATTTTGAACTTGGCATGGTTATTGGTGCCAGAGGAGCTGGTCTGAGTCCAGCACAGTGAAGGAACATTGCCCCCCCAGGACAGGAAGTGTGTTGGGACCACAAGGCACCTCCCACCTATGGTATGGCGATAAAGAGAAGGTGAGGTGTTCTGTAGTTCCAACTAATTTCCAGTTTTGGGTGACAATGCTGTTCCTCATAGATCCAGCACACTGAAGGAACGTTGTCACCCCAGGACAGGAAGTGTGTTGGGACTACAAGGCACCTCCCACCTATGGTATGGAGATAAGGAGAAGGTGAGGTGTTTTGTAGTCCCAACTAATTTCCTGTTTTTGGGTGACAATGCTGTTCCTCATAGATCCAGCACACTGAAGGAACGTTGTCACCCCAGGACAGGAAGTGTGTTTGGACCACAGGGCACATCCCACCTATGGTATGGAGATAAGGAGAAGGTGGGGTGTTTTGTAGTCCCAACTAATTTCCAGTTTTTGGGTGACAATGCTGTTCCTCATAGATCCAGCACACTGAAGGAACGTTGTCACCCCAGGACAGGAAGTGTGTTTGGACCACAGGTCACATCCCACCTATGGTATGGAGATAAGGAGAAGGTGAGGTGTTCTGTAGTCCCAACTAATTTCCTGTTTTTGGGTGACAATGCTTTTCCTCATAGATCCAGCACACTGAAGGAACGTTGTCACCCTAGAGCAGGAAGTGTGTTGGGACTACAAGGCACCTTCCACCTATGGTATGGAGATAAGGAGAAGGTGAGGTGTTCTGTGGTGCCAATTAATTTCCTGTCCTCAGGTGAGGATAGAATGCCTCCCTCTCTCCTTATCTCCCGGACAGAAGGGGTAGACCCAACACACTTCCTGTCCTAGGGTGGCAATATTCCTTCACTGTGTTGAATCCATGAAGAACAGCATTGTCACCTGAGGACAGGAAATTAACTGGGACTGCAGAACACCTCCCCCTCTCCTTATCTCTCTGACTTAAGGGGGAGGCATCCTGTAGTCCCAACAACCTAAGACAGGAAGTGTGCGACCATTGGGATCAGCATTTAAAAAAGCCTGAAAATAAATGCAGCCACCAGGTCTAATGCAGGCCATAGATGGGTCGTCCGCGCGAAAAATCGGCCGATATTCACAACGTTAGTGGTGCTCACCCGTTGGCCATTTTTCGTGGATCGTCTCGTTTACTTTTATCGGTTATGCTGGAAAATCCACGAAAAACGGCCATTTTTCACGGACGATGGTGGCAGCATCAGCAACGGCGCCGACCGATTTTTCTTTATCGCCCAACAATTCGGCCGATAAACGGCCCGTCTATGCCCTGCATAAGGCCAAGTTCACATCTATGCAGATTGTGTTTGAGCCGTTTCTGCATTGCGTTTTACATTGTGTTTTTGTGCCTGCATTAACGCATTTTTGATGCGTTTTGTGTTTTTTCTTTTTCATTTTTTTAATTTTTCTTGTTGCTAGGCAGATTTAACGCAGCAAAAATGCACTACATGCTTTTCTGCAGCGTTCCCATTGAAGTCTATAGAACCATTCAAAAAAGTCCCTGACCCAAAAAAAAACACACCGAGTGAAAACGCGGAGATGTGAACCTGTCCCATAGGAAATCATGTTAAATGGACTGTACTACGTTTCTGCAAATCACAACGAAAACGCTTAGGCGTGAATCTGGGGTAAGGATGGTGAACAGCGATATATTAATGTTTTCTTCTTGGCTTTAGATACACTTTATCGTATAATACGCTTTATTAACATCTCATTCATGTTAGTGCAGCATGACAACTTGAGCGAAATCCTGGATTTTTGTACACGTGCAGGAAAAGGGCAAAATACACTTGTCACGCTTGCGGTGTCATTCATTCCTAATGGCACCCTTGATATGCCAAGCAAGAAGTGTGTCCTTGCGCGCGCAAAAATCTACAAGGACGCATGGTACTAAAGTGTGGAGCGAGCACAGCTCACAAAGGTATACAGTGCATCCAGAAAGTATTCTCAGCGCTTAACTTTTGCCACATTTTGTTAGGTTGCAGACTTATTCCAAAATGGATTCAATTAATTTTTTTCCCTCAACATTCTACAAACAATACCCCATAATTCAACGTGAAAGAAGTTCGTTTTGAAATTTTTGCAATTTATTAAAAAAAAAACACATGTACATAAGCAGTGGCGTCCCGAGGCAGGTGCGGGGGGTGCGTGCCGCACTGGGTGACACCTACCGCATGGGGTGACACCGGACCCGCTCCACGGAAAGGTAAGTTGTAAACCGATCAATTCTGTGGGGATTGTTGGCTTTCTTTACAACTTACCTTTTGGTGGAGCGGGTCCGGTGTCACCGCGTATAGGTTGCATGCAGACGATCGCCGCAGGATGGATCGGATCTGCGGATTGGGGAGCATAATGTATTGGAGTCCGATCCATTATGCTCAATCCGCAGATCCGATCCATTCTGCGGGGAGCGTCGGAGGGGGTGTCACCAAGTGTTATCGCGCCGGGTGACACCAACCCTAGGGACACCCCTGTACATAAGTATTCATAGCCTTTGCCATGACACTCAAAATTGAGCTCTGGTGCATCCTGTTCCCACTGATCATTCTTGAGATGTTTCCACAACTTGATTGGAGTCCACCTGTGGGAAATTCAGTTGATTGGACATGATTAGGAAAGGCATAAACCTGTCTATAGAAGGTCCCACAGGTAACAATGCATGTCAGAGAACAAACCAAGCCATGAAGTCCAAGGAATTAGTCATAGATGTCCGAGACAGGATTGTATCAAGGCACAGATCTGGGGAAGGGTACAGAAAAATTTCTGCAGCATTGAAGGTCCCAATGAGCACAGTGGCCTCCATCATCCATAAATGGAAGAAGTTTGGTATCACCAGGAATCTTCCTAGAGCGGGCCACCAGGTCAAAATGAGCCATTGAGGGAGAAGGGCCTTAGCCAAGGAGGTAACCAAGCACCCGATGGTCACTCTGAAAGAGCTCCAGTGTTTCTCTGTGGAGATAGAAGAACCTTCCAGAAGAACAACCACCTCTGCAGCACTCCACCAATCAGGTCTGTATGGTAGAGTGGCCAGACGGAAGCCAGGGAGATAATCAAGCACCCAATGGTCACTCTGAAAGAGCTCCAGTGTTTCTCTGTGGAGAGAGGAGAACCTTCCAGAAGAACAACCATCTCAGCAGCACTCCACCAATCAGACCTGTATGGTAGAGTGGCCAGATGGAAGCCACTCCTCAGTAACAGGCAAATGGCAGCCCGTCTGGAGTTTGCCAAAAGGTACCTGGGGGACTCTCAGACCACAAGAAACAAAACTCTCTGGTCTGATTAAACAAAGGTTGAACTCAGGCAGCACAGTGGCTAAATGGTTAGCACGTCCGCCTGGCAGTACTAGGGTCGTTGGTTTGAATCCCAACCACGGCACCACCTGCCTGGAGTTTGCATGTTCTCCCTGTGCCTGCATGGGTTTCCTCCCACACTCCAAAGACATGCTGGTAGGTGAATTGGATCCTGTCTAAATTGTCCCTAGTATGTGTATGTATGAATGTGAGTAAGGGACCTTAGATTGTAAGCCCCTTGAAGGTTAGGGACTGATGTGAATGTACAATATATATGTAAAGTGCTGTGTAAATTGACAGAGCTATATAAATACCTGAAATAAATTAACTCTTTGGCCTGAATGCCAAGCATCATGTCTGGAGGAAACCAGGCACCGCTCACCACCTGGCCAATACCATCCCTACAGTGAAGCATGGTGGTGGTAGCATCATGCTGTGGGGATGTTTCAGTGGCAGGATCTGGGAGACTAGGATCGAAGGAAAGATGAATGCAGCAATGTTCCTTGATGAAAACCTATTCCAGAGCGCTCTGGACCTTACACTGGGGCAACGGTTCATCTTTCAACAGGACAACGACCCTAAGCACACAGCCCACATAACAAAGGACTGGCTATGGGCCAACTCTGTGAATGTCCTGGAGTGGCCCAGACTTGAACCCGATTGAACATCTCTGGAGAGATCTGAAAATGGCTGTGCACTGACGCTCCCCATCCAACCTGATGGAGCTTGAGAGGTACTGCAAAGAAGAATGGGAGAAATTGCCCAAAAATAGGTGTGCCAAGCTTGTAGCATCATACTGAAAACGGTTTGAGGCTGGAATTGGTGCTAAAGGGGCTTCAACAAAGTATTGAGCAATGGCTATGAATACTTATGTACATGTAGTTTTTTTTTTTTTTTTTTCATTTCTAATAAATTGCAAAGATTTTAAAACAAACTTCTTTCACATTGTCATTATGGGGTATTGTTTGTAGAATGTTGAGGACAAAAATGAATTGAATCCATGTTGGAATAAAGCTGAAACGCTGGGAATACTTTCTGGATGCACTGTATGGGCTGCACTGCTGTCTTTGTCACTTGTAGGGCATCCGATGAAATAATAATTGGGCTGGCCTACTTACAAAGTGCAACAGTGCGCAAAAAACGCACATATGGGGGACACTTGATGTGAATGAGATCTAAAATAAATGACATTTTTAGAGGCTGAGATGTAGTTTACAGCTATTTGGCATAGAGAAATAATAAAGCTCCACGTGCTGACCACTGCTTCTGAAATGTCACTTTCTTTCTTGCTGATGGATTCAACACTTGGAGTCACTGACCCGGAACAAATGTGCAAACTGGGAGGACAGCAAAACAGGAGCGTTCCTTCACAGTGAGGTCATCATATGAGAAATAGGTGTGTGGCCATCGATAATGTCTGCAAGCAATTGCTAGCTCCCTGGATCTTTGCCATCCAACACAGATGGAGGTTCTCACCTTTCCCACCAATCTATTCTACTGCCTGGAGTCAATGGGAAAGTCTTGTAGTTATAAGTAGGTAGGACTCCGTCCCCTCCTCCCATGATGCAATGCAGCGTTGGGTGCCTGAACAGCCAATCATCAGCTCCAGAACTTGTTTGTTTACACAACTTGTTTCTGTTAAATTTTCAAAATTAGAAGCATGATGTCCCCAAAAATGTTCAGGTGTCCTGTTCCTGTCTCTCCGAGCAGAAGACTGACCTTTTTATAGTATTTATTTGTTATTTACTGTATTTATTTGTTATTTCTTGATTGCATTATGTAATATTAATTATATGTGCTAGTGCTGCATCATAAATATTTGATTGTAAGCTTGAAAGAGCAGGGCCCTCGATCCCCTCATGTTTTGCATTGTATTGGTATTGTTCTGTCACATGTTCTGTCCCCCTTTGTAATGTACAGCGCTGAGCGAACTATTGGCGCTTTATAAATACTGAATAATAATAATAATAATAATAATATAGCCTGAGTTCATCTTGAGGGGATGTTTTGGATGTTAGCTGCTTAGACGTTTAGATTCACATAAACAACGCAGGTGGTCTTTTTCTTTTAATAATAAGTTGTGATAAACAAAATAACCACAAATAATAGCGCAATCCTAAATTAAATCAATAAATTAATTTGCACAAATATATATAACCACCACCAAATATGTGCAATAACATAAATAAGGGATCTCAATATAGTCCATTCAAAAAAGTCCATATATCAATGATCCTCAATCAATGAAGTACTGAGATCCTCCTTCATCAAATGTGATATTCAGTGCTCAGAACACCCCATCAAAATGCACACTCACCATGTGCTAGTAATTAACCAGCATATTAGTATATATCCAGCATTCACCAAACAGACTCCAAAAGAAGATCCTCATGTGTTGGTAATCAATCAGCATATCAATATATATCTGGTATTCCACCAAACAAACTTCAAAAGAAGATCCTCTCATATCCAAATTAGCGCATGTGGGTAAAGAAAGAACTCGCCATAGTGTAATATTATCCAACAGATTTATTGTAAAAAAAAAAACCTTAAAATCACACTCACAATAAGTAAGTAAGAGTAAAGCATTTGTTACATCAGGGCTCAGAGCCCTGTATCCAGCATCTCACCAGCCTGCCTGCACTCAAGATGGAGGTAGTGCGATCACGTGATCCGGACTTTTTATTTTATTTTGACCTTGAAATGGATGTCCTCTGCCCTGACTCAGTTACACCATGTCCCTGGAATCTGGGCTCCATCCCCATATACCAACTATCTATCTATCTATCTATCTATTATATATCCATTGATCGATCTATCTTTCTATCTGTTAAATATCTATCATCTATTTATGTTTTATATCGATTGATCTATCTTTTTATCTATCTATCTATCTATCTATCTATCTATCTATCTATCTATCTATCTATCTATCTATCTATCTGTCTGTCTATTATCTAATCTATATCTATCTACCTGTCTATATAATATCAACAAATGTGTATTACAGTTGCAAGAAAAAGTATGTGAACCCCTTGGGATTACGTGGAGTTTTGCATGAATTGGGCATAAAATGTGCTCTGAAAGTCATCTAAGTCACAACAATAGAAGAACACAGTCTGCTGAACATAATACTACACAAACATTAGATGTTGCCATGGTTTAATTGCACATAACATGTAAACATTCACAGTGCAGGGAGGAAAAAGTATGTGAACCTCTGGACTTAATAACTGGTTGACCCTCTTTTGGCAGCAATAACCTCAACCAAATGTTTCCTGTAGTTGCAGATCAGACCTGCACAACGATCTGGAGTCATTTTGGACCACTCCTCTTCACAAAACTGTTTCTGTGTAGCAATATTCTTGGGATGTCTGGTGTGAATTTCTCTCTTAAGGTCATGCCACAGCATTTCAATCGGGTTGAGGTCAGGACTCTGACTGGGCCACTCCAGAAGGCGTATTCTGTGCTGTTGCAGCCATTGTTTTGTTGAATTACTTGTATGCTTTGGGTCATTGTCCTGTTGCATCACCCATCCTCTGCGGAGCTTCAGTTGGCGGACAGATGGTTGTACGTTTTCCTGCAAAATGTCTTGATAAACTCTAGAATTCATTTTCCCATCAATGACAAAAATCCGTCCAGGCCCTGAGGCAGCAAAGCAGCCCCAAACCATGATGCTCCCTCCGCCATGTTTTACAGTGGGGATGAGGTTTTGATGTTGGTGTGCTGTGCCTTTTTTTCTCCACACATAGTGTTGTGTGTTCTTCCCAAACAACTCAATCTTGGTTTCATCTGTCCACAGTATATTTTGCCAGTAGTGCTGTGGAACATCCAGGTGCTCTTTTGCAAACTTCAAACATGCTGCAATATTCTTTTTGGACAGCAATGGCTTCCTCCGTGGTGTCCTCCCATGTACTCCATTCTTGTTTAATGTTTTCCTTATTGTAGATGTGTCAACAAAAATGTTAGCATGTGCCAGAGATTTCTGTAGGTCTTTAGCTGACACTCTGGGATTCTTCTTTACCTCATGCAGCATTCTGCGCTGTGCTCTTGCAGTCATTTTTACAGGACGACCACGCCTAGGGAGAGTAGCAACAGTGCTAAACTTTCTCCATTTGTAGACAGTCTGTCTTACCGTGGACACATGAACATCAAGGCTTTTGGAGATACTTTTGTAACCCTTTCCAGCTTCATGCAAGTCAACAATTCTTGATCGTAGGTCTTCTGAGAGCTCTTTTCTGCGAGGCATGGTTCACATTAGACAGTGCTTCTTGAAACCAGTAAACCCAAAACAGGTGTGTGTTTTTTAAGGGCAGGACAGCTGTCAGCAACACATCCAATATCACCACACTGATTGGAGTCAAGGTTGGCTCACTCCTGGCTCCAATTAGCTCTGGGAGAAGTCATTAAGCTAGGCCCTCACATACTTTTTCCTCCCTGCACTGTGAATGTTTATATGTCATGTGCAATTAAACCATGGCAACATCTAATGTTTGTGTGGTATTATGTTCAGCAGACTGTGTTCTTCTATTGTTGTGACTTAGATGACGTTCAGAGCACATTTTATGCCCAATTCATGCAAAACTCCACATAATCCCAAGGGGTTCACATACTTTTTCTTGCTACTCTATCTATCTATCTATCATCTATCTATCTAATCTATCTATCTATCATCTATCTATCTATTATCTATCTATGTATCTATGTATCTATCTATCTATCTATCTATCTATTATCTATCTATCTAATCTATCTATCTATCATCTATCTATCTATCTATCTATCTATGTTATATATCGATTGATCTATCTTTTTATCTATTATCTATTTATCTATTATATATCAATCGGTCTCTCTATTTTCCAATCTATATCTATCTACCTATCTGTATAATATCAACAAATGTGTATTATTCTTCTGATCTAGCTATTTACAAACTTAAACTCGGCCATTCAAGTCAATGGGCCTGCGCCACAACCACAGAAACCAAACACTTGGCTCACTGTTCTGATGCATTCATGTCATTGTAAACTGTCATACAGCAAAAAAAAAAGGCATTAAGGAGGCAGTAGGATCACCTCTTGAATATTGTCAGCTGCTTAGCCACACTTTGAAATGCCATCCAATGCAGAGTGCTTTTCAGAGATCAGGCTAGTGTGAATCTAACCTTAGAACATATATGTATTTCCCAATTTTAAAGAAGGAGGTTTAGGTGTTTCCTAAAACTTCTATACAAACACTTTTTCACGCCTGAGAAATACACGGCAGGAACACGCCTGTATAATGTTGGCCGCCACCATTGCCTTCTCTGCCCACTAGGTGACAGTCTGGTACTTTCCATGATGAGAATGTTGGGCTGTATTTATTCATTTATTTCAGGTATTTATATAGCTCTGTCAATTTACACAGCACTTTACATATATATTGTACATTCACATCAGTCCCTAACCCTCAAGGGGCGTACAATCTAAGGTCCCTAACCCTCAAGGGGCGTACAATCTAAAGTCCCTCACCCTCAAGGGGCGTACAATCTAAGGTCCCTCACCCTCAAGGTGCGTACAGTCTAAGGTCCCTAACCCTCAAGGGGCGTACATTCTAAGGTCCCTAACCCTCAAGGGGCGTACAATCTAAGGTCCCTAACCCTCAAGGGGCGTACAATCTAAAGTCCCTCACCCTCAAGGGGCGTACAATCTAAGGTCCCTCACCCTCAAGGTGCGTACAGTCTAAGGTCCCTAACCCTCAAGGGGCGTACATTCTAAGGTCCCTAACCCTCAAGGGGCGTACAATCTAAGGTCCCTAACCCTCAAGGGGCGTACAATCTAAGGTCCCTAACCCTCAAGGGGCGTACAATCTAAGGTCCCTCACCCTCAAGGGGCGTACAGTCTAAGGTCCCTAACCCTCAAGGGGCGTACAATCTAAGGTCCCTAACCCTCAAGGGGCGTACAATCTAAGGTCCCTAACCCTCAAGGGGCGTACAATCTAAGGTCCCTAACCCTCAAGGGGCGTACAATCTAAGGTCCCTAACCCTCAAGGGGCGTACAATCTAAGGTCCCTAACCCTCAAGGGGCGTACAATCTAAGGTCCCTAACCCTCAAGGGGCGTACAATCTAAGGTCCCTAACCCTCAAGGGGCGTACAATCTAAGGTCCCTAACCCTCAAGGAGCGTACAATCTAAGGTCCCTCACCCTCAAGGGGCGTACAATCTAAGGCCCCTCACCCTCAAGGGGCGTACAATCTAAGGTCCCTAACCCTCAAGGAGCGTACAATCTAAGGCCCCTAACCCTCAAGGGGCGTACAATCTAAGGTGTACAGGATAAAGTACATTTTTGCAACAATCATATATAACAATGCAACTTCTATAAACTGACAGATCACAGCTGTTGTGATATTGAACACTTTGCAGAGCTTGCTCCTTTTCTTTTCTTTCTTTTTCCTTGTATGAACTTGTACGCAGTTATGTGCTGCAGAGCATTGCAATGAATTACAGCGTGTCAGCAACAATGTAACATGTCCGGGTTTTGTTTGTTTTTTTGTTAATGTTTGCGCCCCCCCAGTGTGATGTCTGACATTGCAGCCCTGATGGTGCACCAGCTGGGATGCCTAGGAAGCTGTCATTTGTATTGATTTGTTCTATGACACCCCTACAGCGCACATGGATCACCATCACTGCAAACTATGTTCTATATTGGGGCCGTAGGGCACATGAAAGTAAGGGAGACAGGTTTTTTTCACAATTTTTTGTCTTTTTTTCCTTATATTAAAAAATAAAAAACATTGGTTGTTAAAGTGTATCTTTTAATATGAAAAGAAAAATAAAAGACCAAAAATTGTGGGAAAAAAATGGTGTAATATGCCTGGTGATCCCACCAGTCCCCCTTCTTTCGTATTGTAAACAGACCACCAACCAGCTCAGCCATTCCCTTGGAAGATCAGTGTGCTTCTGTATCTCCTTCCTCACCTCTCTAAGCCCTTTATGTAGCTGAAAACAGAGATTACATGATCACTTATTAAAAAAAAATGAAAAAAAAAAGTATTTATAATTTTTTTTTAATATATACACAAATGTTTTGCCTTTCATTTCTATTTTTTTTCAATTAATTGAACTTTTGTTTGTCGCTGGAGACTTTATGTTAAATATTTTCTTTGCACATCATTGGACATTATAATTTATCATTTTTTTATTATGCCTGTTTTGTCTAGTTGTAGTTTTGTATCTGTAGCGCCATACCCTTTTTTTTGTTTTATAAGCTTTTTGTATTGATACCTGCGATACTGTGCTGGCTGCTTCTTCTTTATACTTAATGACATTTGAACATATATAGCGCGGAAGTGTCAAATTGTTAATCATGTCCCTGTACAGTATTTATGCCTTTAAAGTGCACTTTATAAACAGTTTTGAACAGATACGACTTTTTTTTTTACTTTTTTCTGACCTCCAGAACGGATTACTTGGTTTTCAATGCATTTACAAATTTTTTTTAATCATGTCCCTGAACAGTATTTATGGCTTTAAAGTACACTTTATAAACAGTTTTGAACAGTTATTACTTTTTTTTTACTTTTTTCTGACCTCAAGAACAGATTAATTGGTTTTCAATGCATTTACAAAATAGGGATGAGGTTTGGGTTCTTCGTTATTGTGGGTTCATGATGAAACATGTGGGCAAATATATGTGCACTACATGGCTTTTGACGCATGGCCAATGGGCTTAGAAGGGCTCAGAGCACAGAGGCCCCAAGGGCACAGGGCAGCCATACTGTCCGTGTATTGGAAGCTGCTGTATGGAAAGGATGGAGAGAGATGACAAACTACAAAGGGAGAAATTTGGATCAGTTAGGAATCTGTGTTTTACATCCAAGTACTAGTTCTCTGGGCAACCACCCCTATGCAGCCTTCTTCTTTGTGGTCTAATTTTTCGGGGCTCTTTTGTCTTTAGAGATGGGTCGGTGGGGCTACACAGTGCAGATGGATGAATATACTGCTGCAACTTTTGTATTTTGACCACTGGCCCCACCAGCTATCAAAATGCCCAAATTACAATTTTCCAAGCAGCTCCAATTTTTCAGTCAAGGGATGTAGGTCAGGGGGTGACTGATAGGGCCATCCACTAAGCAAACTTCAGCTGCTTCATCAGGAACCAGCAGAAACTTGAGCAGTGTATGGCCAGCTTTATAGAGACCTTTTTCTTTGCCTCGCAGGACAAAGATCAAGGATCACTTATCCCCCACATCCCTCTCTGGAAGGATAGAATGACCTTTCTTTTGTTCCCCCTGCTACAAAATACAGATACCAAGCATTTCCCACTATGGGTAAACATATTTTACTGGTCATACAGTATGTACGTTACTTCATTGTATGTGATATTTCATTTTAGTGTAATACAAATTTTATACCCTTTTAGACATTTAAATACCATTTATTGTGGGGTTTGTTTTTGCATTTTAATATTATTGTTATAACTTTCTAAAAAACAAGACCATTAGTCTTAAAATCATTTACGTGTGTTTTAAACTATATGTCCTTTATATATATATATCAGGGGCGGACTGACCATTTGGAAACTCGGGCACTGCCCGGGGTCGGTAGGGGGCCCCATAAGATGCCCCTGGTACCTTTTTCATAGGCTTTTTTGAGTTTGGGCAAGGACACAGGGGCCCCATGATCCCCTATTGCCCGGGGGCCCCATGAGTTGTCAGTCCACCCCTGATATATATATTTTGAAGCCCTGATGAAGGGGGTAGTGAGTTGGTCCCCGAAAAGTGTTGGCTGTTCTGTGTGATCATACAGTGAGTCAATAAAGATAGCTAGACTCTTCCACCAATTGTTTGGCTCCCCATTGTGTTTATATTTTGTTTTTTTCAAAGGCGTGTTCATAGTTTGAGTCACATTCTAGGTACCCATCATAGGGAGCCTTGGTTTACGTAAATGACCTCACTAGAGCGCCAGAGACACTGTGATGCTTTCATCATAATATTGAACTAATAGGCATTTTGGGTGTGTCATTTGAGGTTTACATACCCTCTTCCCATGTGACAGTGCGATTGGACCAGTACCATCATATTGGGGGACAGGGATGGACTTCATAGCTCTGTGTAAGCTCCAGCTAGTTTGTTTAGAGTTTACATATGGTCCTCCTAGCCTGGTTCTGGCATCTGGGAGTGAGAAATGGTGAGTATGTGCTACAGAGAAGGGAGAGCTAAGTGACACTCTTACTTTGCCTTCCATAGGTAAAAGAAAGGGTCACCTTACCAAAGGGATGGCTCTCTGCCGATAAAGAGGAAAAATGTTGGCTCATACCTACTGTCGTTGGAGAAAACAAGGCTCTCAGTCCCATATGTCTCATCATGGTGACAGTAATAATTTGGGCCTTGATCACATGTAATGTGAGCACACAAAAGGAAAAGGTGGCACAATGCTTGGGTACTAACACACCAAAGACTTGGTAAAAAATGTATCTTCTGTAGACCCTGTTATATTCAATGGATTTGTTGAGCTAATGTTCTTTTGGGGGAAGTAGGACATCCACTGAAACTCCATATATACCTCCCCCAGATGTCACTAATCTCTGTACTGGGTAGGTAGCTCTTCCTATTCTTAGCCATGGCAACATCACATCTCACACTAGATCTAACCATTTGGATGCTCATGTACCAAAGAAGTGATAAGCCCTCTATTCACTACATACAGTTGTGCTCAAAAGTTTGCATACCCTGGCAGCAATTGTGAAGTTTTGGGATTGATATTGTAAATATGACTGATCATGTCAAAAAATGCTCTTTTATTGAAAGATGATGATCATATGAAGCCATTTATTATCAAATAGTTGTTTGGTTCCTTTTTAAATCATAATGATAACAGAAATCACCCAAATGGCCCGGATCAAAAGTTTCCATCCCCTGGAATGTTTGGTCTTGGCACAGACACACAAGCATTTTTTTGCATGATCAGTCATATTTTCAATATCAATGCCAAAATTTCACAATTTCTGCCAGGGTATGTAAACGTTTGAGCACAACTGTATATCTCCATGCACCAAAACTGCAGGCTACCATTATTATTTGGCACATGTACAGTCTGATCAGCCCAACATGCTTGAGTAGTATCACACCACAGATCTGGTAAAATTGCACATTTACTAAAACTGGAGAACTCAAAATCTGGTGCAGCTGTGAATGAGAGCCAATCAGCTTCTAGCTTTAGCTTGTTCAATCAAGCTTTGACAATAAAACCTGGAAGCCGATTGGTTTCTATGTAGAGCTGCACCAGATTTTGCCTTCTTAAGTTTTAGTAAACCTCCCCCATAATAATATAATGGATTTTATGAGGAAAGGCTCTCTTTGGGGAGGGGGAGCTCCCACTGAAACTTTTTATACCTCGCCACAGATGTCACTAACTTCTGTACTAGGGGAGCTGGCTCTTCCCTTTCTCAGGTGTGAAATGTTCACAATCAGCCTACATGTAGCACCTTTACACCTCACACTGGATCCAGCCCATTGGACTCATTCACCAAAGACATGATTAGCAACCCATTCACTACCTGACATCACTGAATCCATACATATCCATGTACCAATAATACAGAGTATCATTATTATTTGACATGTGTACATGTAGTGTATGTAAGTGCAAGGGTTAGGTCCTACATAATTGGCTCTGCAGAAGAGGGATTCCGGGCGGCGTCATCTTGGCGGTAGATCACTTTGGGTCCTACTATTCACTGTGTCACAAGATAGTGGCTTGACATGCTGTATATCTTCACCGTTTGTATGTTTTATCTTTTTCCAGTAATAAAGTACCCCAGGGATAATACACTAGGCTGGTGCTCCCTCTTTTGTTTCGTCTTTTGCAGTTGCTATTGGACTACCCCAGTCATTAGAGGGCAGCAAGGCCTGGCATTCCCCTGGATATGGTTCTACAAGGAAGCATGTGCGAACTGACCCTAGTCCACCACACTTATGCGCAGGAGGTTTTACTTCATTTTAGCTATTTGACATGTACAGTCTAATCAGCCCAGCTTGCTTTGACACGAACACATCAAAAAACCTAGAAAAAAAATCTCATTTTCTGTAGCTCCTGTTATATTCTATGGATTTGATGAGCAAATAGTCAGACTTCTTGTGGCACTATCACACCTTGCAATGGATCTAAACAATCTGCTCATGCACCAAAGACATGACGAGCAACCAACTCACTTCTGGATCCATCCAACACACATGCATCGTTGACTTGATATGTCTGTGGCATGCTTCCATGCATCTAGCTACCAAAGCTACAGGCTACCATATTTAGTTGGCAGATGGAAGGTCTGATGAGCCCAGATCAGGAGACATGAGGCAGGAAGGAGAGCTTTCTCATGGCTGATTATCAGGCTGGAAGAAAGACCAGCCAGACTTTGTAATGCCACATAGCTGAGAACTGCGGGGGTGCGGGCATGGATACCCTTCAGGACAGGGGGATCTGATACATATGAAAGTGCAGTGAGGGATCCTTTTCTATCCAGACATAATAATTTTACCAGGACAACATCTGTTTAAAGAATGCATTATGAGTTACTTTTTTGAACACTGTTGAAGTCCCAGACATACATCAGTTGGCACATAGACATAGATATATTTTCTCATACTGGGACACCATACATTGTCCAATAGATGAAGTATACTTTTCTCCAATAGTTTCAGATTCTTCTCTCCTAGAGCTTTGTCTTACGTACACTATATGATCAAAAATATGAGGGCACCATTCCCAATTGTTGAGTTCAGGTGTATCTAGTAAAGGGTACCGGCAATACTACAGCATACAAAGACATTGTAGACAATCAAATGCCTCCAACCTTGTGGCAACAGTTTGGAGAAGGCCCTTTATTGTTCCAGCATGACTGTGCCTCTGTGCACACAGCCAACTCTAAAATTGGTGAGTTTTGTGCGGAGGACCTTCAGTGGTCTGCACAGAGTGAATGTTGTTATAGCCACAAAGGGGTACTAATGCACAATTTGTGTAATAAGATGTCCAACAAGCTCATGTAGATGAGGTGGTCAGGAGTCCATCAACATTTGTCCATGTAGTGTGTCTTGTATATATCTTCCTACATATTATATTTTAACATAACAAAGGTTAACCAGGAGAAAGTCCTTTTTTTAGTCATCTGTGTATTCATGACAAAGATGTGGGGTAGGTAGGGAAATGGGTAGAGCTGAGCTCGTTTCATTGATCGTTTCCCCCTGAAAAATAAAAGTATGAGACATGAGACATAGGATAATTATAGAATATGTCATATACTTACTAAAAATGTTACATTTAAAAACAAAATTAAAAAACAATTCAAAGTAACAACAGTACTGTGATGCCATAGTACGGCGGTTCTCAAATCTACATTTTCAGAAGAAAAGACATTCGTATTATTTAAGTGTGGTAAAATCTCTAAATTTTCTGTTAAAGTATAAAAGATGAGGCTGAGTCTGAGTTGTGTAAATAGTTAGCAAACCTTTTTTTTTTTTACATTAAAATGCACTTAAAACCATTAAACATATATTTTCCAAACACCCAAAGAATAAAAACATGGTATTTGCAAGAGTTGTATGCTGCATGATTTTAGGGCAACTGTTTATCAGATTTTTTATTTTCAGTAAAAATATTTTCAAATAAATATCCAAATTTTCTATAAATTATAAAAGATAAGGCTAAACAATTAAAGAGATACAAAAAAAACACATTTGTTTTACATTAAAACACACTTAAAACCACTAAACATTATATACTTTCTAAAAGCAGAGGACCCAAAAAAACAAAAACATGGGAGTTGCAATTTTTTCTAAGTAGCACGATATTAGATGTAGCCCCTTGTCCTAAACAAAGGTTACTAGCCTAAACTTAGTTATTGGTTGAGTGGTAGTCAGCCCGGACTAATTCTGTAGTTTTTGACCAGTTTTTTCCCTAAGCTTCAGTTGGGTTGTGATTTCTGCCTTTTGCCAATAGGTGTCACTGGTCCCACTGGTCATAGCATGAGCTTTCATAAACAAGACTGCGTGATGAATATTTATATTTCCTTCATCCAGTCCAGTAGGAGGTTTAGGCCACTGGTGCATAGGGGGGAGGATATAAATATTTGGGACAGGCCATGTGTTGGCTCTCTTTCCCTGGGCTGGGGCCTGGGGAGGTGCTGCTGGATGGAGCTCTGCTGTTAGGCTCAATAGTCTGTTTTGGGCCTAGCATGTGCTGACGTGTTCGTGAAGCTGTCTTGCCTTGTGTGTGGAGGAAGCTATGCAAGGAGAAGATCTAGGGGAGGCCCCTTGATGAAGAGAGCCAAGAAGAAGGCTGGCCTTTCAGAAGGGCCTGGAGACTCACTTGGAGGATGCACTGAAATTTGGGAATGGGCTTACAGAGTTGCCGGGTCAACGACAAGATTCTGACACTGTAAAGCTGGACATGGAACTGGAGAGTCTGTAAGTGATCTGCCTGACATCTGGGACCCCTAACCTTAACCCTCCTTCATCACCTTAGCTGTTCTGGAATAAAATTCTAAAAAGACAAACGTGACTGGCGCCCAATATTCTTCCTTAGTCCCCCATTCGCCTCTCTTCTTTCATTTTTCCCGTGGACACCACGGGGACACCCGTGGATCTGAACCATCCGATGGGTCTTCAATTTGATTTTTCGGTTTGACCCCTCAGACCCCTAAGAACTGCCACCATTTTAATCCCAGGTTTAAGATTACATTCTGGGTTTTGACATAAAAATAACAACTATGCCCTCAATACAAGGGATTGAATCCTTACTTTTTCTTTTATCCGTGCTGTCAGAATGTCGTTCCATTGCGGCAAAATCTTCCAATGAAGTCTACTGGGAAACCATCACTCCTGGAACTGACAACCTTGTTGATCCCCCGCAGCAGTCATTGGTTTCTCCCGCTGATTTCCACATCATTACAGTACACAGTAGTGGTGTGGAGGTCACTGGTAGGAGCCAACGAATGCTGTGGGACATCAATGAGATCACTTGAAGAGTCCATTTTCCAGTAGACCTCAGCAGAGGATTTCTCTTGTGTTCTGGCAGACAACAGGAAAGGTAAGTATTCGGCCTTATCCTTTCCCGGTGATTTGGATTTTTCTCTTAAGGATCAGATGTACTCACTGTACGATGATTGATAATTGCAAAGTGGTTGGCTTCCATGATGGCATTTTGGGCTTTAGCTATGTTCTCTTCATCCCAGTCTGCACTATCAATGTTCACAACGGCATCTATTATGCTGAAAGAGACAAACACCAGGAGGTGGAAGTGAGACTGTGGGTAATGAAGCATTTAAAGGCACAGTAACCTGAAAGAGTTTCTTCAACTGTTTGTTGTACCCTCAGACTGTACTCTATGACATTAAATCTCATACGGTGATACAGTGCATTGCAGTACTGTTCATTGTGAACCTCAAAACGTTATCACTGTAGTGAGCAAGGTACTCATACTGCCATTTACCACAACCCACATGCCACAAAGGGTCAATTGTGTTTTTTAGTATGCTTACTTCTGTAGGAAAAGAAATGTAATCTCCAAACACGGAAAGGTTTCTTCTCAGTAAGAGCTGTGAGAATATGGAATAGACTCCCTCAAGAGTTGGTTCTGGCCAGCTCAGTGGATTTCTTTAAAAAAGTCCTGGATTCTTTCTTAGATACACAGAATATAACTGGATACTAACATTAATAGGTAAAGTTGATCCAGGGAATATCCGATTGCCTCTCCGGGGATCAGGAAGGAATTTTTTTTCCCAGCAGGAGCAAATTGGATCGTGCTTTGCTGGATTTTTCTTTGCCTTCCTCTGGATCAACTGTGGGTGTAGGATCGTAACTTTTTTTTTTATTATTTAATGGTTGAACTGGATGGACTTTTGTCTTTTTTCAGCCAGACTAACTATGTAACTATGTAACCCAATCAAAAATGAATGGGCTGTTAACACAGTGTCTTAAAGCTTGATATCGCATTGAATTGCAAAACAACAAGGTCTGTGTATAAAAAAATAAATAAATTATTGTGCAAATGTGTCACTCATTCGCTCAGCCGTCATAAATCTTCACCATATTTACCCTAATATGTTTGTTTCCCAGGATCATCAGCTCCATCTACTGGCTGCAATGCAGTATTTCCCTGAAATACCTCAATCAGAAAAGTACAGCATTATTGATACTAAATGCTTCTGATGATACTAGGAAATAAACACAACAAATGAATCAATAAATTACGGTGAAGATAATCAACAAATTATGGTGAAGATACGTGATGGCTGTGCAAATATTTAACAAATTCACGCAACAAACCTTTTTTTTTTTTTGTTTGTATAAATAATCCTCATAGTCTGAATATCAAGACAAATTTCGAAGGCAGAATCTCCAGCTCAGAATGTGATTCTGTGTTCTTGTTTTTCATGAAATCTCATTCTTGATTTATTGTCTTTTTGAGGAATTTTTGCATAATTGGATTAAGAAATACAACCTGAAGGCAAACACAATCTGAACTGATTAATGTACAGAACAACAAACACAGCAGAGAAAACCCAACTTTTCTGCTTCATTATCCATGATCTAAAATCATTGAAAAATGTAATTCAGTAACAGAGAGAGACCCTCCCAAACATGTGTATTCAGATCTGCATATATTAGGATCCATTTTTTGAAAGTTTTTCTGACATAGTGTACTTTGGTGTCAACAGTTTAATCACTAATACTTTATCATTTATATTTGTTTAGGATTAATACATTTTCAGGACACAGGTAATAGTAGTGCTAGGGTTATGGCTTTCATTCTTTATTATAGTCAAAATGTAAGAAAAAAAAGATCATTTAAATATAAATATGCAATATTTTATACTATGTACTCTAATTTTCTGCCAGCAAGTGGAGAATTTGGTTTTACTTTGTGTGTTTTTCAGTTTCTGCTCGTCTACAGAGCTCAGTAGCTCAAGATCAAATTTGCACACAACTGTCAGATATTGTGCAATGCTTTCTCTTTACAAAACCCATAGTACTTCAGGAATCTAGGAATAAATGTGACTCCGTCTTCTGGCTTTCGTTTAAGTGGAAGGCACGGCTTCTGTATCATGTAACTGCTGTGATTGTCTCTCATTAATAGTCACCACTCTGTCCTCAGAGCAGACCTGAGAACTGAGTGATCAGCAGTCTTTGATCGCTGAGTTCTCAGTGTAGAGGCGGCATTGAATCGATGCTGGATCCACCTAGGTGGGTATAAATGTTTATTTCCTTTTTAAATGCAGTACTTGTAAATGCTGCTAGGTCCTGTATTCTGTCCAATTGGAAGACCGGACAAACCCCATCAATTAATCAGTGAATCGATGCAGTAGACGACATAAAAACTACGGAGAACCTTGCCGTGTCTCTGCGAAAACAAGAACGCTTTTGAAAAACATGGTTTTATTGGACTCCGTTCCAATTTTCTGCAGCATACAAAAATTTGTTGACTGCCGATCCCCTTCAGGTAGAGAGTTGAGGAGTACTCCCCCACCCAATCCTGCCAACCCCTTACCCCCATCTCTCTCTTTCTTATTTATTTTAATCCCTTCTCTTTTTTTTTTTTGCTCTGTCCATTTCTCCCCCTATTTTTCTTGTTCTTTTATCTGTAGCTTTGTTCTTAAAACCCTAAAAACATAGGCGGGGCTTGTCTTTAACCCTTGTAGGCGACCCTTGAGTGGTATTATCAGCAGAGCTCCTGTCTGTTCCTCTGTCTATGTATGTGTATATATATATATATATATTTATTGAAATATATTTTGAAATATATTGAATATGGCCAAAATGGTAGCATTTCAAATATATGTCAATATATTTGGCAACAATATTTTTAAAATATATTTCAGATATATTTTTCTTCCATGGGGGAATGCAGTTCAATTCTGTTAATTACTGATGCAGCCACTGATCTGGGGGTAGCTCTACACTACACTTATGCATAATTAATAGACTCAATGTGTATAATTCTCCACGAGGGCCGGATTAATCACACTGAAGTCTATAAACACACAACTATTGTCGCCTAATACAGAACCCCTGTGCTGGGATTACTTCTGTTACACAACATTTCTTCTTTACCGGATCCCAACCTTGCTAGGGACATGGTGACCATGTGTATATAAGTTTATAAATAATGACTGTATTTTTACTGGCAATGAGAAAAAATAATGTGTGCCGTATAACTATGGAGAAAAAAAAAAACTTTTTGCCTTGGGGTGCCTATAGGTACAGGCGTGCTTTGCCTAAAGTTAGTAACTCACGTTTCTGATTCGTCCAACTCCAGGACTTCAGCCACATGCTGGATATCGAGGAGACTCCAACAGGTAGCAATAGGAATGACAGGATAATAAAACAGGAACACCACACACATTTCATTCAGTGTGCTTGGTCCTCCCTGAAAAAGACAAAGTCAACATCATTTAAATAAACACAATGCAAACATATATATATACAGTTGCAAGAAAAAGTATATGAACCCCTTGGGATTACGTGGAGTTTTGCATGAATTGGGCATAAAATGTGCTCCGAACGTCATCTAAGTCACAACAATAGAAGAACACAGTCTGCTGAACATAATACTACACAAACATTAGATGTTGCCATGGTTTAATTTCACATAACATGTAAACATTCACAGTGCAGGGAGGAAAAAGTATGTGAGGCCCTAGCTTAATGACTTCTCCCAGAGCTAATTGGAGCCAGGAGTGAGCCAACCTTGACTCCAATCAGTGTGATGATATTGGATGTGTTGCTGACAGCTGTCCTGCCCTTAAAAAACACACACCTGTTTTGGGTTTACTGGTTTCAAGAAGCACTGTCTGATGTGAACCATGCCTCGCAGAAAAGAGCTCTCAGAAGACCTACGATCAAGAATTGTTGACTTGCATGAAGCTGGAAAGGGTTACAAAAGTATCTCCAAAAGCCTTGATGTTCATGTGTCCACGGTAAGACAGATTGTCTACAAATGGAGAAAGTTTAGCACTGTTGCTACTCTCCCTAGGCGTGGTCGTCCTGTAAAAATGACTGCAAGAGCACAGCGCAGAATGCTGCATGAGGTAAAGAAGAATCCCAGAGCGTCAGCTAAAGACCTACAGAAATCTCTGGCACATGCTAACATTTTTGTTGACACATCTACAATAAGGAAAACATTAAACAAGAATGGAGTACATGGGAGGACACCACGGAGGAAGCCATTGCTGTCCAAACAGAATATTGCAGCACGTTTGAAGTTTGCAAAAGAGCACCTGGATGTTCCACAGCACTACTGGCAAAATATACTGTGGACAGATGAAACCAAGATTGAGTTGTTTGGGAAGAACACACAACACTATGTGTGGAGAAAAAAAGGCACAGCACACCAACATCAAAACCTCATCCCCACTGTAAAACATGGCGGAGGGAGCATCATGGTTTGGGGCTGCTTTGCTGCCTCAGGGCCTGAACGGATTGTTGTCATTGATGGGAAAATGAATTCTAGAGTTTATCAAGACATTTTGCAGGAAAACGTACGACCATCTGTCCGCCAACTGAAGCTCCGCAGAGGATGGGTGATGCAACAGGACAATGACCCAAAGCATACAAGTAATTCAACAAAACAATGGCTGCAACAGCACAGAATACGCCTTCTGGAGTGACCCAGTCAGAGTCCTGACCTCAACCCGATTGAAATGCTGTGGCATGACCTTAAGAGAGCGATTCACACCAGACATCCCAAGAATATTGCTACACTGAAACAGTTTTGTGAAGAGGAGTGGTCCAAAATTACTCCAGATCGTTGTGCAGGTCTGATCTGCAACTA
The DNA here is from genome assembly GCF_062004578.1 of Staurois parvus. Taxonomy (NCBI): domain Eukaryota; kingdom Metazoa; phylum Chordata; class Amphibia; order Anura; family Ranidae; genus Staurois; species Staurois parvus. Next base: position 752,458 of record NW_028318417.1, read on the forward strand.
CAGGAAATGTTTGGTTGAGGTTCTTGCTGCCAAAGGAGGGTCAACCAGTTATTAAGTCCAAAGGTTCACATACTTTTTCCTCCCTGCGCTGTGAATGTTTACATGTTATGTGCAATTAAACCATGGCAACATCTAATGTTTGTGTAGTATTATGTTCAGCAGACTGTGTTCTTCTATTGTTGTGACTTAGATGACGTTCAGAGCACATTTATGCCCAATTCATGCAAAACTCCACGTAATCCCAAGGGGTTCATATACTTTTTCTTGCAACTGTATATATATATATATATATATATATATATATATATATATATATATACACACATACAGTTGTGTTCAAAATAATAGCAGTCAGACATCACTAACCGGATCAATCACTGTTTTTGGTAGAAATGATATTTCTACATGGCAGATAATTTCCTAGCAGGTGTAGTAGAGTAATAGAAATCCAACAGACCCAACAGTCATGACATGCATGCTGCTGATTCTGTGTCATTAAATCACTCATTGTAAGGGGCGTGTTCAAAATAATAGCAGTGTGGAGTTCTATTAGTGAGGTCATTCATTCTTTGAAAAACAGGTGGCAATTATTGCCCTTATTTAAGGAAGGAAGGCAGCAAATGTTGTACATGCTGGTTACAGTGCATTTCTCTCTGAAATTCTGAGGAAAATGGGTCGTTCCAGACATTGTTCAGAAGAACAGCGTACCTTGATTAAAAAGTTGATTGGAGAGGGGAAAACATATAAAGAAGTGCAGAAAATGATCGGCTGCACAGCTAAAATGATCGCAAATGCTTTAAAATGGCAACCAAAACCTGAAAGACATGGAAGAAAGTGAAAAACCACCATTGGAAGAATAGCCAAAATGGCAAGGACTCAGCCAACAATCAGCTCCAGGAAGATGAAAGAAGGTGTGACATTCCCTGTGAGGACTGTTACAATTAGAAGACGCCTATGTGAAGCCAAGCTATCTGCAAGAAGCCCCCGCAAAGTCCCACTGTTGGAAAAAAGACGTGTGCTGAAGAGGTTACAATCTGCCAAAGAGCACATTGACTGGCCTAAAGAGAAATGGCGCAACATTTTGTGGACTGATGAAAGTAAGATTGTTCTTTTTGGGTCTAGTGGGCGGAGACAGTTTGTCAGACGACCCCCAAACACTGAATTCAAGCCACAGTACACTGTGAAGACAGTGAAGCATGGTGGTGCAAGCATCATGATATGGGGATGTTTCTCATACTACGGTGTTGGGCCTATTTATCGCATACCAGGGATCATGGATCAGTTTGAATCCATCAGAATACTTGAAGAGGTCATGCTGCCTTATGCTGAAGAGGAAATGCCCTTGAAATGGGTGTTCCAACAAGACAACGACCCCAAACACACCAGTAAATGTGCAACATCTTGGTTCCAGACCAACAAGATGGACGTTATGGAGTGGCCAGCCCAATCTCCGGATCTTAATCCAATAGAAAACTTGTGGGGTGACATCAAAAATGCAGTTTCTGAGGCAAAACCAAGAAATAGAGAAGAACTGTGGAATGTGGTCCAATCATCCTGGGCTGGAATACCTGATCACAGGGGCCAGAAGTTGGGTGACTCCATGCAACACAGATGTACAGCAGTTCTCAGAAACAGTGCGACTACAACCAAATATTCATGAAGTCATTCAAAGGAAAGCAAAATCTTCAAACATTTTTCAGTTTATATAGTGAATGTTTGAGTTTGTAAAGAAGAATACAAACACTGCGATTTTTTTGAACCGTCTAATATTCACTTTTCTTCCATTTTTTTAGAGGAACAACACAAATTTGATATTTTTCTTCATGTTTTGATTTGGAATAGAATGTGTCGTGTTCCCAATGCATTTGTGTGGATGGAAATAAAAGCTATTAGAAGGATTTTGAACTTTATTCACTTTTTTCAACACACTGCTATTATTTTGAACACAACTGTATATATGTGTACCTCGGTTTACAAAAGTAATTTTCGGTTTATGAATGAAAATCCATTGAAAATAATGGCTCGGTTTATAAAAAAATTTTCGCAATACAAACAGATTATTTGGTTTTCAATGCATTTACAAGTTTTTTTTCACTCATGTCCTTATACAGTATTTATGCCTTTAAAGTGCACTTTATAAAGAGTTTTGAACAGATAGAAGACCTTTTTTTCTTACTTGTTTCTTACAAATTATATGAAAAATATTTTTTACAATACATTTCAAATATACTATATGCCTTTAAAAATACAAATCTACATTTTTTGTAAAAATATATGTTAAAATGACCTTTTTATATGTTAAAAAAAAGACCTGAAGAATATATTTAAAAAATATATATTTTTAAAAATATTTTTCATATATTTTGTAATATATAAAAACACATTTCAACATGCAGTATATAGATTTATTGAAATATATTTTGAAATATATTGAATATGGCCAGAATTGTAGTATTTCAAATATATGTCAATATATTTGGGAAGAATATTTTTAAAATATATTTCAAATATATTGTTCTTCCATGTGGGTTGGTACCACATTGGTACTGCACGTCAATCAGATACTGTTCAAGTCAATAAAGTGTCTTTAAAAATGAGATATTTCAGCTCAGCTATAACTGGGCTATGTTCCCTGGGGACTCTTGGGTGTAAACCACCTGGATCTGGTAAATTGTTCACATTAAAGCTTTCCAATCAAATTCCCCCTGATGAAGTCACATGACCCTGTGACGCAACGCGTAGGGGAGGGGCTCTGACGTCACGACATTGCACTGGAGAAGCGAGCAGATCCGAGCACAAGCACAGGCAGACAGCACTGCAGGGGCAGCTACAGAGAGGTTTTTTTACCTACTTTTTACCTGCTGATTGCCATCTATGCCTGTCTGGATCATATATGAGCTGCATACCATCAAGTTATACCTGTTATTGGCAGAAATAAATCCATTTTGTGTATAAGGATAAGACACTATGGTCTGCTTTTTCCTCTTTTTGACCAAACATCCCATGAGCTGATATAAGGAGGAGTGAACGAGGAAACAACCCCAGGAGGGGAATTGGGAGATCCCAAGAGAGCTATTCAGTGTACTCATAGATACACAGGGAGATAAAGGAGATAACAGGAGGATCCATCCATATGCATGTCCACCTCATAGGACGGCTAGAGCAAAGGCATCATCCCATTTCATCTATCCTGGAAGGATAAAAAGCGTATTTGCCTGGATTCATTCAGGCAAATATAGAGGTGAGCATATAAGGAGACCATCTAGCACTCGGAGAAAAGGAACAGAATATCCACCTGCACATTTATTTTAAAGACTGTATATATATCTGTTTAGCACGTGCACATATGCTTTTGCACTATTAATATAGAGTATACACAGTTATATATAGGTGCAACATAGGTTTTTACCGTGGCACCCATTAAGGCACTATTGCTTTAGGATTATTTACCATGCATGCTATCTATATGTATTATTTCATATGCATTTAGCGGTATAGTCACAGTTCATATTTGGTAATATTGTTATTTGATACACTTTAGAAGCTTAAGCTGTATATATAAATATATAGGAGCGCGGCGCAATCTTTTTTCTATCATTTATACACACTAGCTAAGTGAGTCAGTGCAAGTGCCAGCGCACCTCATACACTTGTAGAACACATTGAACACCTCGATTCATAATAGCTCACAAGTATTCACCATAATTTAATAAAAGATATTTTTTAATAATTTTTCTACAAACATGTTTTCAAATAAGTAGTTCGAGAAAACCGTGACATTTTTGTACATTTGTGTTTAGATCACGGGTGTCAAACTGGTGGCCCTCCAGCTGTTGCCAAACTATAAGTCCCATGAGGCATTGCAAGATTGACAGTTACAAACATGACTCCCAAAGGCAGGGGAATGATGGGACTTGTAGTTTTGCAACAGCTAGAGGGTCGCCAGTTTGACACCCTTGGTTTAGATACTCAGTTTTACATTTTGATAAATTTGCAAACGATTCCTCAAGTGGTTATTCATATATCATGGGATGTGAGTAGCATCCCATTTAAATCAGAATTCTGTCCCTGTGTAACAAATGCATTAGGCAAAGATTGAAGCTTACAAAGGTGACACCTTCTCTGTCAGGGGTGCTGGAGGTACATTCCACCAAAATCTGATCTCCCTGCAGGTAAAGAAAATGACAAATTAAATCTCAGTTTTTGTGTGTATATATATACTGCATGTATACTACATAAATATACATATACGTTGCTGTGAAAAAGTATTTTCCCCCTTCCTGATTTTTTTTTTAATTTGTCACACTTAAGTGATCCAGATCATCAACAAATTTTAATATTACACAAAGATAACTTAAGTAAATACAAAATGCAGTTTTTAATTGATGATTTCATTTATTAAGGGAAAAAAAGTTGACCCAACCTGCCTGGCCCTGTGTGAAAAAGTAATTTCCCCCTAAACCTAATAACTGGTTGGGCCCCCCTTGGCAGCAACAACTGTAATCAAGCATTTGTGATAACTGGCAGAGAGTCTTTCACATCACTGAGGAGGAATTTGGCCCACTCTTCTGTGCAGAATTGTTTAATCCAGCCACGTTGGAGGGTTTTCCAGCATGAAAGGCCTTTTAAATGAATTAAACACAGCATCTCAATCGGATTTAAGTCCGGACTTTGACTTGGCCACTCCAAAACCTTTTTTTTTTTGGAGCCATTCAGACTTGCTGGTGTGTTTCAGATCATTGTCCTGCTGCATAACCCAAGTGCGCTTGAGCTTAAGGTCACAAACTGACGGCCGGACATTCTCCTTCATGTTTATATATATATATATATATATATATATACACATACACTATATTGCCAAAAGTATTGGGCCAGCCCTCCAAATCATGTGATTCAGGTGTTCCAATCCCCTCTATGGACACAGGTGTATACAATCAAGCCCCTAGGCATGCAGACTGCTTCTACAAACATTGGTGAAAGAATGGGTCGCTCTCAGGAGCTCAGTGACTCCAAGCGTGGTCCCGTGATAGGTGGTCACCTGTGCAATAAGTCCATCCGTGACATTTCCTGGCTACTAAATATTCCACAATAAACTGTTAGTGGGATTATAACAAAGTGGAAGCAACTGGGAACAACAGCAACTCAGCCACCAAGTGGTAGGCCACGTCACATTACAGAGCGGGGTCAGCGCATGCTGAAGCGCACAGTGCGCAGAAGTCACCAACTGTCTGCAGAATCAATAGCTAAAGACCTCCAAACTTCATGTGGCCTTCAGATTAGCACAACAACAGTGCATAGAGAGCTTCATGGAATGGGTTTCCATGGCCGAGCAGCTGCATCCAAGTCTTACATCTCCAAGTGCAATGCAAAGCGTCGGATGCAGTGGTGTAAAGCACGCCACCACTGGACTCTAGAGCAGTGGAGACATGTTCTCTGGAGTGACCAATCACGCTTCTCCGTCTGGCAATCCGATGGATGTGTCTGGGTTTGGCGGTTGCCAGGAGAACTGTACTTGCCTGACTGCATTGTGCCAAGTGTAAAGTTTGGTGGAGGGGGGATTATGGTGTGGGGTTGTTTTTCAGGGGTTGGGCTTGGCCCCCTAGTTCCAGTGAAGGGAACTCTTAAGGCGTCAGCATACCAAGACATTTTGGACAATTTCATGCTCCCAACTTTGTGGGAAGAGTTTGGGGATGGCCCCTTCCTGTTCCAACATGACTGCACACCAGTGCACAAAGCAAGGTCCATAAAGACATGGAGGAGCGACTTTGGGGTGGAGGAACTTGACTGTCCTGCACAGAGTCCTGACCTCAACCCCATAGAACACCTTTGGGATGAATTAGAGCGGAGACTGCGAGCCAGGCCTCCTCCCCCGACATCAGTGCCTGACCTGACAAATGTGCTTCTGGAAGAATGGTCCAACCTTCCCATAGACATCCTCCTAAACCTTGTGGACGGCCTTCGCAGAAGAGTTGAAGCTGTTATAGCTGCAAAGGGCTATAGGGCAATATTGAACCCTACGGACCGAGACTGGGATGCTATTAAAGTTCCTAACACGTTTGTCCATATAGTGTGTGTTTGTGTGTGTATATATATATATGGAGACAGAGAGAGAGACACAGAGAGAGACAGAGAGGCTGATGTTGACTGACATCACTCAGCCAGTCCAGACTCTGGAAAGATCCTTACTTTAAAGTCAGGATCCACCAGTATACTTGGATCAGCAGCTGGTTCAGCCTCTCACCAAGCCGCTGAGAGCTTCATCCAGCCGCTCCCGCCCCCTTCATAGCCCGATGCTCCAGTGAGCACTGGAGGAGCAGACAGGACTAACAGTCACTGGCTCTCTGCTTACTAAAGACTGAGAACTTAGCCATCAGTGGTCTCAGTCTTAGAAGCGTTGGGGGACAGATGCAGCATCGGACATCCACCTAGGTGAGTATATTTATTTTTTTTTGGCAACCCCATACTTCTCTTTTAAAAGGCTCTCTCTGAGGTGAGAAAGAGAGGCCGATTCCCAAAGCACTATTGGTTAGCCAAAGTGCCGGAACGGCAAATGTAGGTCCCTTTCTGACATGCTGCATATGTATAAATATATCCATTGTCTTTTAATTCTATGAGCAATCAATACAGTTCTCTGAACCCCAAGGCCAGTCTTCTACAGTGGCATACTAGACAATTAATCATTTTCAAACATATGTTATAAGCTGAGTGGTATTAAACCCTCCTTTTTTTTACATTAAAGTATCCATGTCTACCATGCAAAGTTACACCATATTTATTTTCTTTGTACCCAATCACTCAAAGGTCACATGTCCACCTGTGTAAGGACTACATGTCCCATCACCCTTAGCATCACGTGGCTGTAGTCATGTAATCTTGGATGGGAATGCGCTCATGAGGGTGGCTCTAGTGGTATTCCAGGGGACCTTGCAGGGCAATGTAGCCACTCTGCAAACATGAACAACGAATTGGGAAATTGAAGATATGTGATAGGCTGAAAGTGGTACATGCTGAAGTATACTGCGGTATTTCATTATTTAAATGGAGGGTTTAATAAGACTTTAAAACACAATGGTGGTGATGGTGGTGGTAGGAGGGTGTATTTATCAAAACTTGAGCAGCTTTGCATGGCAGCCAATTATCTTCTATCTTCCGCTTGTTCAGTTAAGCTTTGAAGTTTGAAGCAAGAAGCTGATTGGTTGCCATGCCCATCTGCTCCAGATTCTGGCTGCTCCAGTTTGGATAAATTTCCCCCATTGCACATAATTTCCTAGAATCAGACAACATAAAGTCTAATAAAACAATTACTGATTAGGAAAATTAAAAAAGACACATAAATAAAAGTGGCAACGACAACATGATGCCCCTTTTCCCGAAACCCATATTTATGATATAAAGTCACCCAACGTACAATTTGTACCGTGATCACTCCTGGCAAATCTCTCACTTGTTGGAAATTGAAGTCGTATCTCTTATCTTCCCCCAAGCTCCCAATTAAAGTGCCATTCCTAGTGAGCAAGAACAAGAATTGGGTATTATACAGAATGCTATAACTGGATTGACAGTAACCATTGGATGCCTTGAGGGTGATGTCTTAATCCACTTTATTAGTGCAGTTTTCATTTTTGGGATTTTGCCATGGTACAACATTTAGGTTTGGGATCCCTTTTAAGGGCTATAGTGTGGGTCACTTTTTTCAAGTATATACATGTTTAACATGTATACTACATCTCAACATTCAGAAAGTCAGTATTATCATAGACAGTTCTGGGGGCTGGCAGGGCATCATAAAAAAAAAAACAAAATGCAAGTGTTGGGCTGTGGGGTAGAGGAATTTCTCCAAAAGGTGAAGATCACCTTCAGCAATATTTTCCAAAAATCCCCCTAGTTCTATATCTTTTTAATAGTACATGCAAGTGCTCCTCCCACTCCTGTTTCAAATGCTGCATCACCTCCCACAGGGCCAGGACAAGGGGTGGGCAGTAGGGGCAACTGGTATTATGTGAAGTGGGGGGGGGGGGGGGGCACCACATGGAGAGTTCCTACCTACAAACTGACAGGAGTAGTGATGGCAGCTGCACTACTCCTGTCAGCCTAGAGCTGGAGGAGACAAGCTAGCTCTAGATAGGGAAAGGAGAGAGCCGGGAGGACGTGCGGGCTGTGCCCTCTCTCCTCTCCAGCTCTTCCTCCTGCTACTGCTGCTCTCCTGGATTGGGACTGCTGGATTGCCTCTGTACAGTGTTGGTTTACCCACCCCCATCTCCTCCCGGCAAAGAATGGGGGTAGGCTAAACAAATGCCACACAGTGGTGAGTTGATAGCCAGTGGTATCTTTAGTGCGGGGGCAACCCAATAGCCCTTCAGCAACTGATATCAGTCCCTGCCAGCTGCATGTCAGCTTCCCCTAGGCTTCTCCTCAAGTCTGATGTGTCAAGATGAGGGGGAGCCTGGAAGGTAGGACATCTCAGACATCAGCCATGTTGCATCTGAGGTCTGGGAGGAAAGAAATGCGCTGGGGACACAATGGCCGGGGGGGGGGGGGGCAAAGTAGCAAACACTGGGGGGGGTATTTAAGCTAGAAGGGGGAGGAGAAGATTAGTGTTAGGAGGGTTTTTTTTCGGGGGGGTGCAAGAAAGGGAATTGAAGGGAAAATATGTGTGATAGGAGGATGAATTTGGGGGGGGGGGGTAGCAGGGATGTAAGATTTGTTTTAGGAGGCGAAATTTGGGGGCGGGATGTACTAGGAGGGGTGATTTGGGGGTTTTTTTTAGGAGGGGGGATTTTTGCTAGGAGGGGGGATTTGAGAGGAGGTTCTGTGCTTATAGGGAGGATTTGTGATGGGAGAGGATTTATGCTCAGAAGGGAAATTTGAGGGGTAGAGGGTTGGGCTAGGAGGGGAGATTTGGGAAGCGAGAGCATTTGAGCTGGGAAGTGGGATGAGGGGGGGATTTGTGCTGAGTTGGGGATTTCAGCAGGGGAGGGGGGGATTTGTGGATTTGTACTGGAATAATGGGGATTTTTATTTGCAGAAAATTTTGGCTTGCAGAGAGAATTTATGCTTAGGAGGTAAGCGTGCAGATTAATGCTCAATTTTTTTTTTGGGAGGGGGGGGTTTGCTGCTACACGATGGTCATACATTTTGGTGGACACCATTTGGCATCTTAGTCCTGGGCACTATATATTACTTTGCCCCAGCACTGTCCTCCCATAGCACATGCAGCTGTATGGGTAGAAATGCTCCCCAAAACCACTAGACCCTCAATCCCCCTCCATCCTGCCCAGGCTGAACTTTACAATTGTGCAACCCTAAGTGGCCAATCATTCAGACTGTATGTGTGCACAGTTTGCTATCTCCCTCTCAGCCCATCCAGAGATGCCCGTAGCAAAAGGAAAAAGAAAAAAAAAATAGCGCAGGGCAGACATGACGAGGCCAAGAGGTGGGTAAAAAGACTGGAAAGGGTTAAAGAAAAGTAAGAGGTGGGTATTAATTGAAGGCTGGTACCTGATTGGTAACTGGGGGTTGGAAGGTGGGGGTCTTCTACATCTTTGGGTGTAGATGGGGAGGGTCGTTATGCAGTTTAGTAGGAGACAACAGAGAGAGAGCTTCCCTCCTGCCCTCCCTTGGGGTTGTGTGGGTGTTTTGTCACTCCCCGGGGGGGGGGTTATTCAGGTTCGGGGGCGGTTGTTGGTCTTTGGAGGCGGCACTAATTTTGAAGGTAAAGATAATGGTTTGGGACCCATCGGCGGTATGGTGTGCCCGGGGGGCATTCCAGTTAACCGATGTTTAACTGGAAGGTGGTGGTTCTACACTGCGGATGGTATGTCTGGTCTCCAAGCTGGTGCGTTGTGGCTGGAGACCTAGTTATAGTATTGGTTCCGCAGGTGGATATCGGTTCTGGTTTGGGTGCCTTCGAAGACCAACAGCTTTTCCTATATGTTTCTGTTTTAAGGAATGTTTTGTGTATTGAAGTTGAAGTGTTAACCGTTTCAATACCGTGCAATTTTACCCCTTCCTGCCCAGGCCATTTTTCAGGTTTCAGCGCTCTCACACTTTGAATGACAATTACGCGGTCATACAACATTGTACCCAAACTAAAATTTTATCATTTTCTTCACACAACTAGAGCTTTCTTTTGGTGGTATTTAATCACCGCTGGGGTTTTTATTTTTTGCTAAATTAACAAAAAAATACCAAACATTTTGAAAAAAAACCCACATTTTTCTTTGTTTCTGTTATAAAAGTTTACAAATAAATAATTGTTCTTCATAAATTTAGGCCGAGATGTATTCTGCTACATGTCTTTGGTGAAAATAACCCAAATTAGGATGTATTATTTAGTTTGCAGGAAAGTTATAGAGTTCACAAACTATGGTATAGATCTGAATATTGATCAATCCTGAAGTACTGACAGCCAATCTAATTTCTTGAGGTCCAAGAATGTCAGAATAGTACAGATATCCCCAAATTACCCCTTTTTGCAGAGTAGACAGTCCGACGTACTTCATAAGAGGAATGGCGAGTTTTTTTAAGTTGTTTTTTTTGTCATAATTTTTCGGAAAATTAAAAAATTAAAAAAATTATTTTCCCAGTTTTTTTTTTTACATACTGTCACCAGTGCAGTACAGTGTCATCATATAACTGGCATGGCGGTGAACAGGGACACTGACTGGTGACAGTATGAAAAAAAAATATATATATATTTTTTTTTAATTTTTTTTAATTTTTTTATTATATTTAATTTTTTATTACATTTATTTTTTATTTTTTTTAAGATTTTTTTTTCATATTTTACTATGACCAAAGTAGTACAATGTTACCATAGTAACATTGTACTACTTTGGGGAAGTGATCAGTATTTTTATTTTTTTTTTTTTTACACAATTTGCTTATAGCAAAGAATTACTTTGCTATAAGCAAGCATTTACCTGAATGAAATCGATTCATTCAGCTTTTTTTTTTTTTTTGTGCTTAGCTGTGATTTGGTGACATGTGCATGTGATTAGCTGTGACCATTCACAGCTAGGCACTAGTATACAATGGATGGCATCATGAATGAAGCCATCCATTGTATACAACTGTCATGTGACCTGCTGTGATTGGTCACAGCAGGTCACATGGTACCAGCAACGGGAGTCGGTACTCGGATCTGTCATCGGTCGTGTCCGAGGTGCACGGCCGGTGACAGATCGCACTGCTGCGCCGCTCTGCATTAGCGCAAACTGCGCATGTGCGGGAGCACGCCAAATGGCGTGCACCCGGAGTGCAGAGACAGTTTTGAAGCCGCCAAACGGCCATTGGCCGGGCGGCTAATGGTTAATAAAAGGCCGTGTTGGCCATTTTACTCCAATCGGTGTTATGTTTTTCTTTATTTGATAGGTTATAGGGGGAGGGTACGTGAGAGAGTGAGATGGTGGTGTAGGGGGTCTTGACTAGCCTATCTCTTTGCACTAGTCATGCAAATGGCAGTGCGAGGGGGGGATTGAGGGGCCAGCAGTTTTTGCGGAGAGGACCCTTTGGCCCCTTGTACTAAACTTTGAACGTTTGCTTTAGCTTTTGTACTAAAAGTGTCTATGAACAAAATCAATCCCAAGATCAGAACTAGAGATGAGCGAAGTATTCAAAAATTCGATTCGACTGATTCGGCGAATTCGTGGACAATATTCGATTCGAGTCGAATATATTCGCTGTGAATTTAACTTAAAAAAGGGTGTTTCTAGGCTTCAGAGAGACTTAATATTAGTGCAGAACACTGTACCTTTAATTTAAATGCCCTTGGAGTCTGCTGGGGAAGAGAAATAATACTGTCAGTCAGTATGACATGCAGATGAGTGCCGTCGATCTTAGAATCACCGCACACTTCACTCATTTGGCCAGTCACGGGGCCAAAACCAGTGTTTGGAGCCACAGTGTGGCGGTGGAGGCAGCAGCAATGGGAGGCCATACAGCAACCTATGACAAAATGGAAACCAGCAGGAGTGTGAGGAGACCTCAAAGTGGCACATGGCAGAGTGGGAGCAATGGGAGGCGGTATAGGGACCCATGTCACACTGTGGACCCAGCAGCAGCGTGACCAGGCGGTACGGAGGCCCATGGCAGATTACAGGCCTGGCAGCAGCAATGGGAGGCCCGTAATCTGTCAGCACCCTATGACAAAATGGAACCCACCAGCAGTGTGAGGAGACCTGAAAGTGGCACATGGCAGAGTGTGGCGATGGAGACAGCAGCAATGGGAGGCCGTACAGGGACCCATGAGAGACTCTGGACCTGGCAGCAGCATGAGGAGGTGGTATAGGGGCCCATGGCAGATTAGGGGCCTGGCAGCAGCTATGGGAGGCCCGTAATCTGCCAGCACCCTATGTCAAAAAATTCAACACACCAGCAGTGTGAGGAGACCTGAAAGTGGCACATGGCAGAGTGTGGCGATGGAGACAGCAGCAATGGGAGGCCGTACAGGGACCCATGACAGACTCTGGACTTGGCAGCAGCATGAGGAGGCGGTATATAGGGGCCCATGGCAGATTAGGGGCCTGGCAGCAGCTATGGGAGGCCCGTAATCTGCCAGCACCCTATGTCAAAAAATTCAACACACCAGCAGTGTGTGAGGAGACCTGAAAGTGGCACATGGCAGAGTGTGGCGATGGAGACAGCAGCAATGGGAGGCCGTACAGGGACCCATGAGAGACTCTGGACCTGGCAGCAGCATGAGGAGGCGGTATATAGGGGCCTATGGCAGATTAGAGGCCTGGCAGCAGCTATGGGAGGCCCGTAATCTGCCAGCACCCTATGTCAAAAAATTCAACACACCAGCAGTGTGAGGAGACCTGAAAGTGGCACATGGCAGAGTGTGGCGATGGAGACAGCAGCAATGGGAGGCCGTACAAGGACCCATGACAGACTCTGGACTTGGCAGCAGCATGAGGAGGCGGTATAGGGGCCCATGGCAGATTAGGGGCCTGGCAGCAGCTATGGGAGGCCCGTAATCTGCCAGCACCCTATGACAAAAAATGGAACACACCAGCAGTGTGAGGAGACCTGAAAGTGGCACATGTTTGGGGCATGATTCATGGCGGATTTAGTCAGTTGTGTCAGGAACTGGTGGTTTGAAATCCAGACTAATCCACGCCTGATTCATTTTCACAAACGTGAGTCTCTCCACACTTTGGGTGGACAGTCGTGTCCTCCGCGGAGTTGCAATACCTCCTGCCGCACTAAACACGCGCTCCGATGCCACGCTACTGGCCGGGCATGACAGCCTTTCAAGGGCAAATTCATCTAGTTTGGGCCAAAGGTCAAGTTTCGTTGCCCAGTAGTCAAGGGGATTGTCTACCTCGGTTGGCAGGGTGCTGTCCAAGTAGGCCTAAGCCTGTTGTTTGAGGTCCTGCTCCAGGTCCACCTGATGCTGCTGCTGCTGCGGCTGCGGCTGGTTATTAGTTTCCTCACTGCGCTGGTGAAGAAAGCTACTCATCATCGACTGCAGACTGAGGCAGCTGCTGCTGGTGGAGCTGCCACTGCTCCTACCACCCCACCCCTCCCCTGCTGCCATGGCAGCGTAACGCGAGCGCACAGGGCCCACAGTGTCTGAGGATGGACGTTGGCGCAGACAGGCAGAGACCAGCTGACTACATAGGTGGTTTTTATAGTACGTTATTTTGGCCTCCCTCTCAGCAGGTGTGAAAAAGGCCACCATTTTGGAACGGTAGCGAGGGTCCAACAAGGTGGACAGCCAAAAGTCATCCCTCTGTCTGATGGTTATTATTCGGCTGTCGCTACGCAAGCAACCGAGCATGCTATGGGCCATTTGTGCCAAGGAATGCGAGGGACTCCCTGCCTCCATCTCCACAGCATACTGCCACGGTGCGTCTGGGTCCTCTGTCTCCTCTTCCTCCTCCTCTACCAGATGCTCCTGCTCCTCCACTCCTGTCCGCTGAGTGGAAAAACCACCCATTTCACTCAATAATTCCTGAGCACCAATGTCCTCCTCTACCTCCTCCTCTTCTTCCTGTCCTGCCCCCACATGGGTCATGTGGCGTTGAGATCTGTGCACCACGTCTACCGCACCCTGACCAGCCATTATTAACAGCATTTGTTCCAGGACGTGCAACAGAGGAATGACGTCGTTCATCCCATAGTCCTGCCGACTCACGAATAGCGTGGCCTCCTCAAAGGGCCTGAGCAAGCGCAGGTGTCACGCATGAGCTGCCAATGGCTGACATCTAAGTTACACAGGGAGTACCTTTATCCGCTTTTAACATCAGGAAATCTGTGATGGCCTTTTGCTGTTCGTAAAGGCGGTCTAACATATGTAGGGTTGAATTCCACCTTGTTGCAACGTCACAGCATGAGGAGTCGGTACGGGGGCCCATGGCAGATTACGGGCCTGGCAGCAGCAATGGGAGGCCCGTAATCTGCCAGCACCCTATGTCAAAAAATTCAACACACCAGCAGTGTGTGAGGAGACCTGAAAGTGGCACATGGCATGAGAGACTGTGGACCTGACAGCAGCATGAGGAGGCGGTACAGGGGCCCATGGCAGATTAGGGGCCTGGCAGCAGCTATGGGAGGCCCGTAATCTGCCAGCACCCTATGTCAAAAAATTCAACACACCAGCAGTGTGTGAGGAGACCTGAAAGTGGCACATGGCAGAGTGTGGCGATGGAGACAGCAGCAATGGGAGGCCGTACAGGGACCCATGAGAGACTCTGGACTTGGCAGCAGCATGAGGAGGCGGTATATAGGGGCCCATGGCAGATTAGGGGCCTGGCAGCAGCTATGGGAGGCCCGTAATCTGCCAGCACCCTATGTCAAAAAATTCAACACACCAGCAGTGTGAGGAGACCTGAAAGTGGCACATGTTTGGGGCATGATTCATGGCAGATTTAGTCATTTGTGTCAGGAACTGGTGGTTTGAAATCCAGACTAATCCACGCCTGATTCATTTTCACAAACGTGAGTCTCTCCACACTTTGGGTGGACAGTCGTGTCCTCCGCGGAGTTACAATACCTCCTGCCGCACTAAACACGCGCTCCGATGCCACGCTACTGGCCGGGCATGACAGCCTTTCAAGGGCAAATTCAGCTAGTTGGGGCCAAAGGTCAAGTTTCGTTGCCCAGTAGTCAAGGGGATTGTCTACCTCGGTTGGCAGGGTGCTGTCCAAGTAGGCCCAAGCCTGTTGTTTGAGCTCCTGCTCCAGGTCCACCTGATGCTGCTGCTGCTGCGGCTGGTTAGTAGTTTCCTCACTGCGCTGGTGAAGAAAGCTACTCATCATCGACTGCAGACTGAGGCAGCCGCTGCTGGTGGAGCTGCCACTGCTCCTACCACCCCACCCCTCCCCTGCTGCCATGGCAGCGGAACGCGAGCGCACAGGGCCCACAGTGTCTGAGGATGGACGTTGGCGCAGAAAGGCAGAGACCAACTGACTACATAGGTGGTTTTTATAGTACGTTATTTTGGCCTCCCTCTCAGCAGGTGTGAAAAAGGCCACCATTTTTGAACGGTAGCGAGGGTCCAACAAGGTGGACAGCCAAAAGTCATCCCTCTGTCTGATGGTTATTATTCGGCTGTCGCTACGCAAGCAACCGAGCATGCTATGGGCCATTTGTGCCAAGGAATGCGAGGGACTCCCTGCCTCCATCTCCACAGCATACTGCCACGGTGCGTCTGGGTCCTCTGTCTCCTCCTCCTCTACCAGATGCTCCTGCTCCTCCACTCCTGTCCGCTGAGTGGAAAAACCACCCATTTCACTCAATAATTCCTGAGCACAAATGTCCTCCTCTACCTCCTCCTCTTCTTCCTGTCCTGCCCCCACAGGGGTCATGTGGCGTTGAGATCTGTGCGCCACGTCTACCGCACCCTGACCAGCCATTGTTAACAGCATTTGTTCCAGGACGTGCAACAGAGGAATGACGTCGTTCATCCCATAGTCCTGCCGACTCACGAATAGCGTGGCCTCCTCAAAGGGCCTGAGCAAGCGGCAGGAGTCACGCATGAGCTGCCAATGGCTGACATCGAAGTTACACAGGGGAGTACCTTTATCCGCTTGTAACATCAGGAAATCGGTGATGGCCTTTCGCTGTTCGTAAAGGCGGTCTAACATGTGTAGGGTTGAATTCCACCTTGTTGCAACGTCGCAGATCAGGCGATGCTGTGGAATTCCGTTCTGCCGCTGCAGCTCAAGGAGGGTGTGCTTTGCGGTGTAGGAATGGCTGAAATGCATGCAAAGTTTACGTGACATTTTAAGGATGTCTTGCAGTGCGATGGTGGATTTTAGGAACCGCTTGACAACCAGATTGAACACGTGAGCCATGCATGGCGCATGGCACAACCTTCCTTGACGCAGAGCAGACACCATGTTCTTTCCGTTGTCGGTCAACATGGTTCCGATTTTCAGTTTGCGTGGAGACAGCCATCTGTCGATTTCTCTGTTCATTACACTGAGAAGTTCCTCCCCTGTGTGACTACGTTCGCCTGGACCTGGCAGCAGCATGAGGAGGCGGTATAGGGGCCCATGGCAGATTAGGGGCCTGGCAGCAGCTATAGGAGGCCCGTAATCTGCCAGCACCCTATGTCAAAAAATTCAACACACCAGCAGTGTGTGAGGAGACCTGAAAGTGGCACATGGCAGAGTGTGGCGATGGAGACAGCAGCAATGGGAGGCC
This sequence comes from Staurois parvus, assembly GCF_062004578.1. Classification (NCBI taxonomy): domain Eukaryota; kingdom Metazoa; phylum Chordata; class Amphibia; order Anura; family Ranidae; genus Staurois; species Staurois parvus. The sequence goes on from NW_028318417.1 coordinate 769,111, forward strand.
GTACAGGGACCCATGACAGACTCTGGACTTGGCAGCAGCATGAGGAGGCAGTATAGGGGCCCATGGCAGATTAGGGGCCTGGCAGCAGCTATGGGAGGCCCGTAATCTGCCAGCACCCTATGTCAAAAAATTCAACACACCAGCAGTGTGTGGAGACCTGAAAGTGGCACATGGCATGAGAGACTGTGGACCTGGCAGCAGCATGAGGAGGCGGTACAGGGGCCCATGGCAGATTAGGGGCCTGGCAGCAGCTATGGGAGGCCCGTAATCTGCCAGCACCCTATGTCAAAAAATTCAACACACCAGCAGTGTGAAGAGACCTGAATGTGACACATGGCAGAGTGTAGCGATGGAGACAGCAGCAATGGGAGGCCGTACAGGGACCCATGACAGACTCTGGACTTGGCAGCAGCATGAGGAGGCGGTATAGGGGCCCATGGCAGATTAGGGGCCTGGCAGCAGCTATGGGAGGCCCGTAATCTGCCAGCACCCTATGTCAAAAAATTCAACACACCAGCAGTGTGAGGAGACCTGAAAGTGGCACATGGCATGAGAGACTGTGGACCTGGCAGCAGCATGAGGAGGCGGTACAGGGGCCCATGGCAGATTAGGGGCCTGGCAGCAGCTATGGGAGGCCCGTAATCTGCCAGCACCCTATGTCAAAAAATTCAACACACCAGCAGTGTGAAGAGACCTGAATGTGGCACATGGCAGAGTGTGGCAATGGAGACAGCAGCAATGGGAGGCCGTACAGGGACCCATGACAGACTCTGGACTTGGCAGCAGCATGAGGAGGCGGTATAGGGGCCCATGGCAGATTAGGGGCCTGGCAGCAGCTATGGGAGGCCCGTAATCTGCCAGCACCCTATGTCAAAAAATTCAACACACCAGCAGTGTGAGGAGACCTGAAAGTGGCACATGGCATGAGAGACTGTGGACCTGGCAGCAGCATGAGGAGGCGGTATATAGGGGCCCATGGCAGATTAGGGGCCTGGCAGCAGCTATGGGAGGCCCGTAATCTGCCAGCACCCTATGTCAAAAAATTCAACACACCAGCAGTGTGAAGAGACCTGAATGTGGCACATGGCAGAGTGTGGCAATGGAGACAGCAGCAATGGGAGGCCGTACAGGGACCCATGACAGACTCTGGACTTGGCAGCAGCATGAGGAGGCGGTATAGGGGCCCATGGCAGATTAGGGGCCTGGCAGCAGCAATGGGAGGCCCGTAATCTGCCAGCACCCTATGTCAAAAAATTCAACACACCAGCAGTGTGAGGAGACCTGAAAGTGGCACATGGCATGAGAGACTGTGGACCTGGCAGCAGCATGAGGAGGCGGTACAGGGGCCAATGGCAGATTAGGGGCCTGGCAGCAGCTATGGGAGGCCCGTAATCTGCCAGCACCCTATGTCAAAAAATTCAACACACCAGCAGTGTGAAGAGACCTGAATGTGGCACATGGCAGAGTGTGGCGATGGAGACAGCAGCAATGGGAGGCCGTACAGGGACCCATGACAGACTCTGGACTTGGCAGCAGCATGAGGAGGCGGTATAGGGGCCCATGGCAGATTAGGGGCCTGGCAGCAGCTATGGGAGGCCCGTAATCTGCCAGCACCCTATGTCAAAAAATTCAACACACCAGCAGTGTGTGAGGAGACCTGAAAGTGGCACATGGCAGAGTGTGGCGATGGAGACAACCCACCGACTGTTTTGCTCGCTGCCAAGCTGCCACCCTCTTCTCCTGATGATGCGGAAGCAATAGCCTGATGACGACGAGGCTGCCAAGTGCGATCAGCCTCATCATCATCAATTAGGGTCTCCGCCTCACTACTAGCCCCCTCGGCTGCATGTGGGTCAGGAGACAGACCTGTCTCTAGACCGGCTACCGAGCCACTCTCCTCGCCACTACTTCTTCGCCTGGCTGCTGAAGAGGCGGATGTCTCCCCCCGTTCCTGACCGCCCTCTGTTAGCTCTTCCTCACTGTACTGGATGACAACGGGAGCACTAGCCTCTGGCTGCGAATAGTGCTGCCTCGACCCCTTCCTCTGCTGCCACGTCTGCTCGCTCCTAAAACATTGCCTCCTCTGCCACTCCTCTGCATGTTGTCTGACATACTCTTTAATTAAACAATTCTGTGTCCCTGAGTAACAATTCTGTGTCCCTGAGTAACGTTTATGTGGCCCTAAGTAACAGTTCTGTGGCCCTAAGTAACAGTTCTGTGGCCCTCAGTAACAATTCTGTGTCCCTCAGTAACAATTCTGTGTCCCTCAGTAACAATTCTGTGTCCCTCAGTAACAATTCTGTGTCCCTCAGTAACAATTCTGTGTCTGTCCCTGAGTAACAATTCTGTGTCTGTCCCTGAGTAACAATTCTGTGTCCCTGAGTAACGTTTCTGTGGCCCTAAGTAACATTTCTGTGGCCCTCAGTAACAATTCTGTCTGTCCCTGAGTAACAATTCTGTGTCTGTCCCTGAGTAACAATTCTGTGTCCCTCAGTAACAATTCTGTGTCCCTCAGTAAAAATTCTGTGTCCCTCAGTAACAATTCTGTGTCCCTCAGTAACAATTCTGTGTCCCTCAGTAACAATTCTGTGTCCCTGAGTAACAATTCTGTGTCCCTCAGTAACAATTCTGTGTCCCTGAGTAACAATTCTGTGTCTGTCCCTGAGTAAGAATTCTGTGTCTGTCCCTGAGTAACGTTTCTGTGGCCCTAAGTAACGGTTCTGTGGCCCTCATTAACAATTCTGTGTCCCTGAGTAACAATTCTGTGTCTGTCCCTGAGTAACAATTCTGTGGCCCTAAGTAACGGTTCTGTGGCCCTCAGTAACAATTCTGTGTCCCTGAGTAACGTTTCTGTGGCCCTAAGTAACGGTTCTGTGGCCCTCAGTAACAATTCTGTGTCCCTGAGTAACAATTCTGTGTCTGTCCCTGAGTAACAATTCTGTGGTCCTAAGTAACGGTTCTGTGGCCCTCAGTAACAATTCTGTGTCCCTCAGTAACAATTCTGTGTCTGTCCCTGAGTAACAATTCTGTGGCCCTAAGTAACGGTTCTGTGGCCCTCAGTAACAATTCTGTGTCCCTGAGTAACGTTTCTGTGGCCCTAAGTAACAATTCTGTGGCCCTCAGTAACAATTCTGTGTCTGTCCCTGAGTAACAATTCTGTGGCCCTAAGTAACGGTTCTGTGGCCCTCAGTAACAATTCTGTGTCCCTGAGTAACGTTTCTGTGGCCCTAAGTAACAATTCTGTGGCCCTCAGTAACAATTCTGTGTCTGTCCCTGAGTAACAATTCTGTGGCCCTAAGTAACGGTTCTGTGGCCCTCAGTAACAATTCTGTGTCCCTGAGTAACAGTTCTGTGGCCCTAAGTAACAGTTCTGTGGCCCTAAGTAACAGTTCTGTGGCCCTCAGTAACAATTCTGTGTCCCTCAGTAACAATTCTGTGTCCCTCAGTAACAATTCTGTGTCTGTCCCTGAGTAACAAATCTGTGTCCCTGAGTAACGTTTCTGTGGCCCTAAGTAACATTTCTGTGGCCCTCAGTAACAATTCTGTCTGTCCCTGAGTAACAATTCTGTGTCTGTCCCTGAGTAACAATTCTGTGTCCCTCAGTAACAATTCTGTGTCCCTCAGTAAAAATTCTGTTTCCCTCAGTAACAATTCTGTGTCCCTCAGTAACAATTCTGTGTCCCTGAGTAACAATTCTGTGTCCCTCAGTAACAATTCTGTGTCCCTGAGTAACAATTCTGTGTCTGTCCCTGAGTAAGAATTCTGTGTCTGTCCCTGAGTAACGTTTCTGTGGCCCTAAGTAACGGTTCTGTGGCCCTCAGTAACAATTCTGTGTCCCTGAGTAACAATTCTGTGTCTGTCCCTGAGTAACAATTCTGTGGCCCTAAGTAACGGTTCTGTGGCCCTCAGTAACAATTCTGTGTCCCTGAGTAACGTTTCTGTGGCCCTAAGTAACGGTTCTGTGGCCCTCAGTAACAATTCTGTGTCCCTGAGTAACAATTCTGTGTCTGTCCCTGAGTAACAATTCTGTGGCCCTAAGTAACGGTTCTGTGGCCCTCAGTAACAATTCTGTGTCCCTCAGTAACAATTCTGTGTCTGTCCCTGAGTAACAATTCTGTGGCCCTAAGTAACGGTTCTGTGGCCCTCAGTAACAATTCTGTGTCCCTGAGTAACGTTTCTGTGGCCCTAAGTAACAATTCTGTGGCCCTCAGTAACAATTCTGTGTCTGTCCCTGAGTAACAATTCTGTGGCCCTAAGTAACGGGTCTGTGGCCCTCAGTAACAATTCTGTGTCCCTGAGTAACGTTTCTGTGGCCCTAAGTAACAATTCTGTGGCCCTCAGTAACAATTCTGTGTCTGTCCCTGAGTAACAATTCTGTGGCCCTAAGTAACGGTTCTGTGGCCCTCAGTAACAATTCTGTGTCCCTGAGTAACGTTTCTGTGGCCCTCAGTAACAATTCTGTGGCCCTCAGTAACAATTCTGTGGCCCTCAGTAACAATTCTGTGTCTGTCCCTGAGTAACAATTCTGTGGCCCTAAGTAACGGTTCTGTGGCCCTCAGTAACAATTCTGTGTCCCTCAGTAACAATTCTGTGTCTGTCCCTGAGTAACAATTCTGTGGCCCTAAGTAACGGTTCTGTGGCCCTCAGTAACAATTCTGTGTCCCTGAGTAACGTTTCTGTGGCCCTAAGTAACAATTCTGTGGCCCTCAGTAACAATTCTGTGTCTGTCCCTGAGTAACAATTCTGTGGCCCTAAGTAACGGTTCTGTGGCCCTCAGTAACAATTCTGTGTCCCTGAGTAACGTTTCTGTGGCCCTAAGTAACAATTCTGTGGCCCTCAGTAACAATTCTGTGTCTGTCCCTGAGTAACAATTCTGTGGCCTTAAGTAACGGTTCTGTGGCCCTCAGTAACAATTCTGTGTCTGTCCCTGAGTAACAATTCTGTGGCCCTCAGTAACGGTTCTGTGGCCCTCAGTAACAATTCTGTGTCCCTGAGTAACAATTCTGTGGCCCTAAGTAACAGTTCTGTGGCCCTCAGTAACAATTCTGTGTCCCTCAGTAACAATTCTGTGTCTGTCCCTGAGTAACAATTCTGTGGCCCTAACTAACGTTTCTGTGGCACTAAGTAACAGTTCTGTGGCCCTCAGTAACAATTCTGTGTCCCTGAGTAACGTTTCTGTGGCCCTAAGTAACAATTCTGTGGCCCTCAGTAACAATTCTGTGTCTGTCCCTGAGTAACAATTCTGTGGCCCTAACTAACATTTCTGTGGCCCTAAGTAACAGTTCTGTGGCCCTCAGTAACAATTCTGTGGCCCTGAGTAACGTTTCTGTGGCCCTAAGTAACAATTCTGTGGCCCTCAGTAACAATTCTGTCTGTCCCTGAGTAACAATTCTGTGGCCCTAACTAGCGTTTCTGTGGCCCTAAGTAACGATTCTGTGGCCCTCACTAACAATTCTGTGTCCCTGAGTAATGTTTCTCTGTCCCTAAGTAACGTTTCTCTGTCCCCAAGTAACGTTTCTGTGGCCCTAACTCTGTCCCTAATACAGAGCGGTCTGCCTCTCTTGAATGACTGGAGGCAAATGAAGAATTCTAAAATGGCCGCCATTTATAGCTCGACCATTACACAGTGCTGGCTTGCTGGCTGCTGATTGGCTAATGCGATCACATGTCATTAAGGAATGCATTATGGGTCAGCGCGCCTTGTCTGCGCGCCTTCCCAGACATCCCCGCTCCGTCGCCGCACATGTCCGCCGCCATTTTAGGAAAAATTTCGATTCCGAAGTAGGCTATTTTTCGGATTCGGCGCGAATCGAAAATTTTCCAATATTCGAAACGAATTCCACTTCGCCTACTTCGATTCACTCATCTCTAATTATTACACCCCCAGAAAGCAACTTCAGATCAAGAAAAATAAAAGAAGATGGTACAGATAGTATTTAGCCACATTCAACGGGACGTGTTCTGTAATTCTGAAGACACCTAATTATCCAAGCCTCTACTTCAGTTTCAATCAGTGTTAGAAACTTGAAACATTTTTTTTTAAATCACGTATCCCCTGTCACCAGGGGGGAATTGAGGGGAAACTACTGTAAAGGGAAAGAATGATCTGTGTACTTTTAGTGAGATTTCCCCTTACTTCCTATCATATGGACAGTGGCCACCAAGACAGGAAATGGGCAAAGTCTCCCAGTAGGGTCACTCTCACCAGCAATACCAAGAACTTTCTCCCCCTTCCACACTTCATTCAAAAGGTAAAAAAGAAGCCTTCAACAGATTTCTGTGATATTATTTTAAAATAACTTACTTACATAGAAAAATGTTTTTTCCTCTTTGTCCCATCCACCCACAGCAAAATCACTTGTGTTCAGTTTTCCATCAGGGCTCAGGCCCAAAACTACCCAAGTCGCTAAAGTCGTCTGAATCTCAATTGAGATTTCCTGCATCTCTCGGTCATATCCCCACTTCAGTAGCACCACCTTTTCGTTTTCAGAAGATGTCATCTCTCTGGAAAATGGCATACCAATTGGATCCCGTGACCCCAGGATTGGGACCACCCAAGAGAAAAGAATCCAAACATTCCAAGGCATTGATAGTCTCCTAGTCTTTACGGTTATGTGTTCTGGAGACGCAGAACATGATGGGAAACTGGATCTTAGAATATTTTATGTTCACGAGGAGAAGCTTTTATAAGATCCTACTGGAGATATCAATTTCACCTAATAATGCCTGCTTTCCTGCCTGGGTGATGTAAGACATATCTCAAACATAGGTGTTTTTTCACAAAGGAAATATCATATTTTGTCCGAGTTAGATAAAATTGTTTTAGGAACAGGAAATGAGTTTAAGGATCTTAAGCCTGGTTGCTCACCATTGCCAAGAATTACATAATGAGTCAATTCTGAGAATCATAATAATAGTAGTAAGCAAACTTAAATAAGTAAATAAACAAAAATATAAAGTCCCATACACCTAAAGTCCAAAGTAAAGTCCAAATGTTCAAAAAAATCTTTGCAAGTGATTTCCCAATTACTCTTTATCCCCGGATCAGATTGGTGGTATACTCCAGAAAATCTTCAAATACCTCAAAGAAAAAATCTCAACATAGTATATTACCCCAGATATTAAAATAAAGTGCCACACGTGTCACATGCAGATACAAAACCAAAAGTGCCACAGCAATCGTGAGATCTCAGGGCTAATAATTCAATTAATAACTCCACTGCACACAATATAAAAAGTGCATAATTACCCCAACATAGATAAAATCAGCATAGAATCCATAGTATAGATGAGAATGCCTCCAAACATAGTTCTATTATCTTCTCCAGCCATTGCCCATAGACCTCATAAACAGACCAGGGATCAGTATGTGTATTAAAAGATAAACATATTTTATTGTAGCAACTTACATTGAAATTTGATGAAAACAGCTTCCATGTAGTGAGATAGTCCAAAAAGAAGCCACTCCTTAGCGGTAACTCTTTTTCCAAAACCCCTTATCACTCAGAAGGAGAGCCAGGCAAACGTGGAAGTCTCCAGGGTTGGAACAACCGCGTGTTCCAGAACCCAAAATGGCCGCCACGGCACTTCCGGAAAAAACCGTCAATACGTCACCACGTCACGTGTCTGACGCGTTTCGTCACATCCGGACTTTTTCAACAGGGATGAAAATCAGACCCTTTAAACTTTTATTTTGGCAAAATTACTACCTGCATAAGTGCCTAAAATTGAATGTGAATGTAAAACACCATTTTTTTTTACCCCTCTCAAGTTTTTTTTTTTTTTTGCTATCTCGGTCTCATCTGGGAGATTTTCCTGCTCTTTTGTCACAGAGAAACAACAGGAAGTAAAATTAAAATCTCTCCAAATGGGGGGTGAAATCCCCTCTGTAGGCAGGTGCCTTCGGTCTCTATTGCAGGTGGCACTCGTCCAAAGCTTCAATGTAACTGGAGGAAGAAGTGGGGGAAATTGGGTTTCTCTATGGTTTCCTCGGTCCCCTGGAGCCATGATCCTGTTGGATGCACTGTATCCAGGTGACCCTGTGGCCATATTGGGTCACACAGAGTCTTTTTAAGTCTCTGCCCCCCTGTTATGGCACGTTTTGTGTGAGTGGCTAGTGTAGGGACAGGGTACCTGTCTGCCTGGGACAGCACTAGTGACAGGGAGAGGTTCTAAAGGAGTAGGGAAAGAGTAGAGACTATGTTTGCATTGTTAGAAAGCTCCTCTTTGGATTGGACCAGCCAAGAAAACATTACTGGAGAGATATAAATATCAACAAAAGTGCCAAAACCAGGAGTTTTTCATCTATCTTCAGACAGAAAGGATTTGTGACTTATCAACTCATTATTATTACACATCATTATATACTGGTAAAGAAATAAATCCTACAGCAGATAAAAAAACGGTTTTCTCTATCTCATTCTAACTCAATCAAACTTGTTTTTACCAAATTTTAAAAAGTCCCTCTGGGTCCTGGAGCCCAAAGGCTTTGTAGAGCTTTGGGTGGGAATAAATCTCCATTCCCAGGACCATATCTTACCCAGTAGCCAGATGTCATTATTAGTCTCAGTTATGCACAGGCCTTTATATTTGTAAGCTGACTGATGCTCAGGGCCCTTTTTCTGCTGCCAGAACCTGCTGCTGCGTGAAAAGGCTGACCAAACACTAAAAAAAAGGTTTCAAGTGCTGCCTATTTGTGTTGGGGAACCCATTGTGAGGTACCCTACTAGTAAGGAACTGACCTGAGGTTGGTTACTAGGATGAGCAGATATTTTGTATATTTATGCTATGGACCTACTGTACAGAGTCCTACTGCATTGAAACTGTGCTCACTTGCTGCATCTTTTAATACAAACTTCAGGACAGACCTGCTTGGACTGTTCCTGGGTGTCCTTGTCTTGTGCCTGGTTTATGTGAATACTCCTCCAAAAATACCAATAGATACTTTTAATGCTACAGCATACAAAGGCATTGTAAACAAATGTCCACTTCCAATATTGTGGGAACAGTTTGGGGAAGGCCCTTTTCTGCTGCAGAATGGCCGCGCCCGTGTGCAAAGCCAGTTACATAAAGAGATATTTTGATGAATTTGGTTTGGAGAAACCCAAGTGGCTTGCACAGAGCCCTGACCTCAACCCTACTGAACACCTTTACGATATCCTGGAATATGGCTTGCAAGCCAGGTCTTCTTATTCTGCATCAGTACCGGACCTCACAAATGCCCGTTTGGCTAAATAGCTACAAACACCAACAGACGCAATCCAGAATCTGGTGGAAAACCTTCCCAGGGAAGTAGAGACAGTTGTATCCATAAGCACTGTACTAATGGCAATAGGATGGGGGGTCACCAAGCCATCGGTCACGATCCACTGGTCAACCGCAGGGAGCCAAGAGGTAGATTGTGAACTCAGCTCTGCCTCCCTCCAGCCTCTGCCGCTCTCCTGTTCACCGTAGAGCAGAGAGCAGGAGGCAGCATAGTGCTCCATGGAGGGCAGAGGCGGGAGCTACTTCACTGAACCTTTCAAATTCACCAGCACGTTATTGGCTGCTAGGTGGTCCTAGCAACCAATCAACAGCTTGTTATCATGAAATGTTAACTCCAGCAGCTCCCTCCTTTCATCCAGCACTATGCTGTCTCCTGATCTCTGCTCTGCTGTACACACGCCGTTGGGTAGGAGAGTGCTATGGGGCCAGAGGACACAACAAGGGGAGGGTCATGTGAAGGGGCAGAGGACACTGCTAAGGGAAGGGGGTAGAGGACATTACTTGGAGGGGGGTGATGTAAAGGGGGCAGAGGACACTACAAGGGGAGGGTCATGTGAAGGGGCAGAGGACACTGCTAAGGGGGGGGGGGACAGAGGACATTACTGGCAGGGGGGTGATGTAAAGGGGGCAGAGGACACTACAAGGGGAGGGTCATGTGAAGGGGCAGAGGACACTGCTAAGGGGGGGGGGGGCAGGGGACATTACTGGGAGGGGGGTGATGTAAAGGGGCAGAGGACACTACAAGGGGAGGGTCATGTGAAAAGGGCAGAGAACACTGCTAAGGAGGGGGGGCAGAGGACATTACTGTGAGGAGGTGATATGAAGGGGGTGCAGAAGACACCACCGTGACACACTGTTCTTCATGCTATCTTTCTTTTGGGATCTTCGTAGTTATTTTTTTAAGGGCAGCCACCCAGCCAACCAACATCCCCTCCCCCCCTTCCCCGGGGATCTTTGATTTCCTCCATGTTATCCAGGTAGATCACAACCTCTAAAAGGTTGCCTACCCCTGCAAAAGGATCATTTTGAGAATGACAAGCAAGGAAGACATCCTTCTGCCCAGTATGTTGCCAGAATCCTCCAATGTTTATTGTATGGGATACCAAATGGGTTGAAAGATATGTTTGTTTGTGGATATGGGCAGCACAGTGGCTAAATAGATAGCACTTTCGCCTGGCAGTACTGGGGTCGTTGGTTCGAATCCCAACCCCGGCACCACCTGCCTGGAGTTTGCATGTTCTCCCTGTGCCTGCATGGGTTTCCACCGGGTACTCTGGTTTCCTCCCACACTCCAAAGACATGCTGGTAGGTGAATTGGATCTGTCTAAATTGTCCCTAGTATGTGTATGTATGAATGTGAGTTAGGGACCTTAGATTGTACACTCCTTGAGGGTTAGGGACTGATGTGAATGTACAATATATATGTAAAGTGCTGTATAAATTGACAGCGCTACCTGAAATAAATAAATGTTTATTGTATGGTATAGCAAATGGAATGAATGGAGCCCACTTGCAGTTTAGTCCAAAATAGATGCTGGCAGCATGTTAACATGACAGTAACGAGCAATCATGTACTACAGCGGCCTTAGATGTGAAACATTCATACCTTAAATTAAGCTCCACACACACCTTTAAATTACATGTAAACTTTAACTGAATAGCATTTTGTCTGCTAAAGCACCATGTGTCACAAATTATATTTTTTTTAAGCAAATACAGTTTTCACCTTTTTTCATCCTCAGTTGCATTTCAGCACTGCTGATCTTCTGCAGCCGCTTCCCTTCTACATGTACTCCATCAACGCTTGCGTGATATTTCCCAGGGCGGGTTTCCTGTCAGTGATAACAGTGGACTATTATCAAGAGAAGAGAGAAAAAGATACACAAAGAAAAAAAGAGAGAAGAGAAAACTCCTCACATAGAAGAAAAAATAGTGGGATTTTAAGGGAGTCAACCACTTGCCTACCAGTCACAGTAGATATCCTGCGGCAGGGCGGCACTACTGTGCAGAATCACGTTTTAGAACATAATTTTGCAAAACGGGTAGGAGGTGCACGCGAGGTGCGCAACCGCCCTACCCGCGCCGCCGATCGCAGCCGCGGATGTCAATCACCGGGTCCCAGCCAGTCATTACCCGCCGGGTCCCAGCGTTTGCCGGCAACCAGTGACACAGAGCACTCCCTGCCAGTTCCTAACACACTGTTCCTAAGAGCGGAGTTTAGCTCTCGGGGTCAGTGTGTTCCTGTGAAGTACACACCCCCCGCCCACTAGTAAAATACTCCCCTCACACAGTTAACCCTCTGATTGCCTAAAAAAGTTAACCCCTTCCTCCCTAGTGCTATTAGTACAATGTCAGTGTTTTTTTTTTTTTGCACTGATCACTGTATTGGTGTCACTGGGGATGTCAATGACCCCAAGTCAGTTCCCTCCAGTGTCAGAATGTCCGCCGCAGTCCCGCCATAAGTCGCTGATTGCCGCCATAACTGCCTGATCGCCGCCATTATCCAAATCCAGTATCTATACTGCCATTTGTAAACGCTATAACTTTCACGTAAACAAATTAATTTACACGTATTTGGATTTTTTTTAGCAAAGACTCGTAGAATACATTTTGGCTGAAATTTACGATGAAATTTGATTTTTAAATTTTTTTGCTGGACATGTTTTATAGCAAAAAAGTCCAAAATATTGTTTTTTTTTCTCAAAATTGTCAGCCTTTTTTTATTATAGCGCAAAAAATAAAAACCGCACAGGCAATCAAATGCCACCGAAAGAAAGCTCAATTTGTGGGAAATAAAGGACGAACATTTCATTTGGATGCAGTGTTGCATGACCGCGCAATTGTCAGTTGAAATAATGCAGCGACGTAACACAAACCACTTCTGTAACCGCTTCCTGACCGCCCTATAGCAGAAATACTGTTACAGGGCAGCATGGGTGCACAAAATCATATATATATATATATATATACGTGATTCGCGCTCCCGCGGTGTTCACACCCCTCCCAGATGGTGTCAGATTGCCCGTCAGTACACCAGTCATCACATTTAACCCCTTGATTGCCAGGAAGACGCTCATACACAATAAACCTCCATTGCTAGTACAGTGTCTAAACGGATCAATATCTTTGATCAGATCAGCACTATGCCAGCGTTCACATTAGTATAGTGTCCCCAAAAATGCAGCGTTAGCGGGATCAGCCCCTGCACCTGCCAGCACCTGTGTTTAGCCCCTACGCTTACCCCCCTTCTCCCCCAGCAAGTGCAGCCTCAGTAGGTCACTGTCACTTGATACATTGCACACAAAACCGCACTGTTCGCAGAATCAGGCCTGATCTCTGTTAGCACTTGTCGGTAAATTTTGATGACTCTCATATGCAGCAGAGTGCCAGTACTAGTGCCGCGCTACCTTTTGGTGAACTGGCGAGTACCAGCGGTCTAGTACATCCTGGTCTTTCACATATCTCTTAGATTGTAAGCTCCCAGGATCAGGCCCGCCTAACCCTCTTGTATTGAACTGTATTGTTCTGTATTGTCTCCCATTATATTGTAAAGTGCTGAGCAAACTGTTGGCGCCATAAATCCTGTATAATAATATTAATACCAGCACTGCAGTATGACTTGGCGACGTGGTGAGTCCCATAATTGCAGTACAAGCAGGTGCGGTGGTGAGCACAAGTATTGTCCCACAACCACAAAGAATTAACACACAGGCCCGTAGAGCTCCTAGTATCCTTCCAGATGTGCTTGCAAATCCCGATTGACAGGCCACAAATTCTGCAGCACCCGTACTTCCCCCATACAACTGCCCAACCCGGAATTCAGGTGGAAATAGCAAATTTAACTCCTCCCCTTGATTTTTGGAGCTGTTTTTCATGGAATATCTGTATACGTTGATTGTGGATCAAAGCAATTTATATGCACAACAATTTATCGCCGCCAACCCAAATTCAAACCTTGCCAGACAGTCACATGGAAGCCCATTACGGCTTCCGAATTTACATTTTTTTTGGGCCTAACCCTCAACATGGGCATTACTAAAAAAAATTAATTGCGGTTGTATTGGTCCGCAGACCCGATTCATCATATACCGTGTTCTCTGCTGCCATGGTCAGGCATAGATATGAGAGTATAATGTGTTTTATGCATTTCAGCAACAATACACTCTGTCATCCTTGGGGTAACCATGAATTTGACCGGCTCAACAAAATTCAGCCCCTCGCAAATCCCCTTAACCAAAAATTTGCAGATGTCTATACTCCCCAGCAAAACATCTGCGTTGAGGAGTCCCTGGTTTTCTGGCCGCCTTGCATTCAAACAATTTCACCCCAGCAAGCGTGCCAGATATGGGGTGAAGATGTAGAAGACCTGTGAGAGGGCAATAGGCTATACTTAGAAGTTTCGGATTTACGAGGGAAAAGATAGTCACGTGGAGCCCCCTGGATGCCCAGACTACATGGGTAGCAGTGACAAGATAGTTTGGGACTTGGTGTCATCATTTTTCCATATGGGGTACCACATATACGTGGACAATTTTTATTCAAGCATTCCACTATTTAGACATTTGTACAATATTGGAACTGGCGCATGTGGCAAAGTGTGACTTAATTTGTGCCAATCATTAAAAGTGGGTGGATGCAGGGCGGTATATTCTAATGGTGGGCATACCACACACTTTTTCTGGCAGAGATTTCTTCTATTTTTTTCATTCAGTCCACAGGCTGCATACAAAAAAAAAAAAAAAAGAACATAGCATATATAACCAACAAGGACCAGCAATGTACTGGTACATCACTAGACTTTGAATGGTTATACCAGGATGATGCCTACAGCTGCAGGCATCATCCTGGTATCGTTTTTTTTTCAGCCGGCAATCGGCTTTCATGTAAAAGCAATCCTAGTGGCTAATTATCTGCAGGATTGCTTTTACAAGCAGCGGGAGATGATGTCCCCCCCTCCGCCGCTGCCTTCCACAGCCTTCTCGGGCAGTCCCGTGCCATCGGGGGGAACCTGAGAATGGTGTTTCTGCCAGCTGACCATAGAGCTGATTGGAGACCAGAGTGGTGCCAACCATCTTTATAGTCGGAAGCTACAAGCATTTCATCACTTCAGTTGCGCAGGATATAAACAGCGCCATTTGTAAATTGGGAAAGCATCTGATCACACCGATCTTGGTTTGATTAGATAATGTAAGGGCAGAGGAGATATCCAGAGACTGATAGACCCCAGATTTCTCAAAGAAGAATATATGACAATGCCCATTGAAGTTATAGGGGATATTTGCATTCCTTGTGATATCATTAAAAGTGATAAAAAAAATGAAAGGTACAGTGTAAAAATAAAAATAAAATAAAAAAAAAACTCGCCGCTCCCATGCACGCACACCTGTGTGCACAAGCGTTGACCCTGTGTCGGTATGTAAACAGCGGTTGCACCATGCATGTGAGGTATTGCCGTGAACGTCAGATCAAGGGCAGTAATTCTAACACTAGACCTCCTCTGTAAATCTAAAATGGTAGCTTTTAAAGCACGCCTATGGATATTAAAAATGTATGCAGTTTGTCGCCATTGCACGGGGCATGCACAGTTTTAAAGCATGTCATGTTTGGTATCTATTTACTCGGCATACCATCATCTTTTATATAATACCAAATAATTGGCCATTATATTGTGTTTTTGTGCATTAAAAGTAAAAAAAGTGTATTTTTAAAACAAAAATAGCTTTTGAAAAAAATCGCTGTGCTAGTACTATGTGCCATAAAAAATTTTAGTACCCACCATTTTATTCACTAGGGTGTCTTCTTTAAAAAAAAAAAAAAAAAAAAAAAAAAATATATATATATATATATATATATATATATATATATATATATATATATATATATATATAACGTTTGGGGGTTTAAATTAATTTCGTAGCAAAAAATACTAATTTTTTTTCATGTGAACAAAAAGGGCCTGATTTACTAAGAATTGAGTCTACCAGCAGATGTTGAACATTTAGGCAGACTTAATTCAATCAATCAAGACCTGTCAGTCTTCAGAAAGGCATCTAGCAAAGTCATTGAAAAGCGTCTAGTGTAGACTCTTTCCTGTTAGTAATTCAGGAATCCTGTCTAGCACATTTCTAGATGCAATGCCGGATATGTTCACTAGGTGGCGCACAACTGTGGGCTTTGTCCCATTGGCGTTTTTATGTTTGCATATGAGAATACTTATAATTTAAAATAAAAAAGTACACCTATTTTTTATTTTTTGGGTTGCTGTTTCTCCAAAATGATCAGACAACTAATGCATTTCCTAATGAATGTCATGCATGCTGTCAAACATTTTCACACTTATATCTCAAATAATTGGGAATGTCTAGTTCTAATTTCCCAATATAATTATATATCTTCATTCTCTTTAATCATGTAACTATTCTATGTTAAAGTAATAGTGCAGCGCTATAAATGCATGTTATCAATCATAAACGCATGTAAAATCAAAAAAGTGCAAATAAGTGCAATAATGATGTAAACTGGTAAATGGTGCTAAAAAAAACATTCATATAATCATTCCTAAATAATGGAATGTCCGTCATGTGAGAGTACCAACTCAGAGAGTGCCTATGAATGGCACGTGTGGTTTATCCGTGATGAACAGTAGTGCATGAACTCGTGAAAGGTGATACACCCTTGGCACGGGTGTACACTCACCAGAACAAAAGTATTAATGCGCATGGGTTATATGGGTCATCCAGCTCCATCCATCCATCAGGGTGGGTGCCAAAATGGTCCTGGGGAGGAATTCGCTCAGCCACAGGAGCCAGAAAGGTGCTTAATAGTGTAGTACTTTATTATAATGGTCACGAGTAACAATTTAAAATATCCACGTGGAGTAATAAAAAATAATAGCAAAATGAGTACCAAGATGGCCACTGATCCTCAATGGCGGCGGCGTGACGTCAGCAATAGGGCTCCACTCAATGCGTTTTGTGTACCGACACGTCCTATTGGTGTGCCCCTGTGCTTGACTATTGTGTCATATTCTTTGTTTATTGTCCTTTCTTAATTCGAAAAATACTTTAATGTATGCCTATGTAGACAAACTCAGCTGTCAGGTCTATGTGTGAAGATTAAGCCCCTATCTGCCTGATGTGGTGTTTAGTGTGAATGTTTTATTTCTTTGGGGGGGGGGCCATCCTAAACACAGGATGAAACCAACCAATTTAGACAAGGGGGAGCTGAAGTCTTCTACATATGTTACATGTGCATATGTGTAAACAGTTTAGAAACTGACCATCAGGGATGTTGGCTTCTGCATCCAGAGGGGGCTGGAGCTCCCCTATAGCAGCCTGGGCATCCTGAGGTACAACTACATGAAGAGTAACAAAAAAAAAGACACAGTAAAGATGCGAGCCCTGACATTTGACACATGGATGTTAAACAGTCACATAGTACAGGCCCCAGCAGGGGCGGACTGACAACTCATGGGGCCCCTGGGCAATAGGGGGTCATGGGGTTCCTGTGTCCTTGCCCAAACTCAAAAAAGCCTATGAAAAAGGTACCTGGGGCATCTCATGGGGCCCCCTATTGACCCCGAGCCCTCGGGCAGTGCCCGAGTTTCCAAATGGTCAGTCCGCCCCTGGGCCCCAGGTAGTAAGCCCTAGCCTTAACCAACATAGCAAAGTCCTCTTTCTGTTTGGGTTACTAAACTAGATGACCAGAACCAGCAGAGCTTAAGGCCAAATTCATTTGGCCACTTGTTGGCACCCACACTCCAGCAAGCTGCTCATATCCTACAATGCTAACATACTCTCTGGCTGTCCATTGACGAGGTTTCAGATCACCTTAGGACGTAACCCAAATGCCACAGCTGACAGCCATGATAAGGAACAGTCTTCCTTGCCAGTGGTGTGGTGCCAGCATTCCAATGTTAGAGAGGCTTGCTGTTGACAAGAGGAATTGGCTCACACACATCAGCTTAGCTACACTTACACTATAGTTAGAGTGGAAACACTCATTGGCCAGCCCTTGCAGCCATTCCCACTTTCCTTCCTGGGGTCTACAGTGTAGTGACTTCACGCATCCCAAAGCAGAGGCCACATGTCGGCAGCAGATCTGAGGCTTCACAGGAAGATGTCACAAGGTAAAAGTCTTTGACAGTCTCGCTGCAAAAGGGCTCAGTCCATACAATATTCCCCTCCCCTACGCAAAAACACAAATGCCCCCTCGAGTGTTAACACATGCACACTGCAAGGTGGCATTTGTAGCTTGGAGCAGATTGGGAATCAGAAAAACAAATAAGTCTGGTGCCAGCCTTCCCAGCCTTTACCCAACACTCCTCATGTGACACCCCCACACAGACACTGTCCAAAAGCAAATATTGTAAAGTTGATAAAATTCACACTAATGGGACATACCTGGCCCAACTGGGCCCTGGGGCTCTGGGGAACTGGAGGACACTTCCCCCTCCTCCAAGGAGTCCTCCTCCTCCATCCATTCCCTCCTGGGGGCTCTGGACCCCATCCACTTCCTTGACGAATGCCATGAAACTTGACAAAAATACAAGCAAAAGAGCTCCAGATGTCAGTATAATTCTAGGCTTTGTAAATTTAAGAGTTTACTACAAACACACACAATGTTGAACCCAAGCCTTAAATTCTCTCAGACTTGAAGCACAAGGTGCAGACTAACTCAAGATAAGTTTGGATAGTGTATGACCCTAGGGAGCCATGGCATTCAAAGAAAGTCAAACGTGAACTTCTGGCTCCTGAACATCCAAATAGAAAAGGGTGCGCTCATGAAAATGAACAAAGTCCAATCTTTATGTTGGATATTGTAAGGGGCTGTGGTGTTAGCAGCTACTATACCCTTTGCTGTAACCTTTTCAAAGGCCGACACAAGGGAAAGACCTTAACCATTGGATATTCAAAGACACACAACTTGGAACACTTGCCAAACACTAAGTGCTGAGAAGCTCCTCAGAGATAGGCTCTCCCACCCCTCTGCTAGTGTATTTTGGGGGCACATATCCTGTGTTGGTAGGTCATTGGAAATTTGGGAAAAAAGGCCGACGTTTCTTGCCTTCATGCATTCGCAGCATGAAGGCCCCACTGCTTGGCATCCTCCTCAGGCTCCAAAAATACTGACCTGCTGCCAATTATCATCCCATGTTGTGCTAGAGAGCAGAACTTGGTCTCAGAAAGGTATGGATGTGTACAGGCCTACACATATTGAGCTAATAACTGCCTAGCCACTACACTAGGATCCACATTGGAAGCTGTATTCCCAAAACTGCTTGAGCATGTGTGATGAGGAAGCAAGCAATAGTACTTAAACTATTACTAACCCCACAACAGTCAAAGCAGTCTAGATATGCAGTAAAGCATCCTTGTTATACTCGCTGTGTAACCTAAGGGGTTAATACTCTGTCTTGTGTAAAAAGGCTGTTTGATCCTGTCTTCTCGGCCCCTCCTCTTGTTGAAATGACCACCTGATACAGACTGAATCCGTAGTCACATGCACATGCTCAGATTGCTGTGCATTGCTATACTTTTTGGGTGTTGGGTTTGGGAGGGTGCATGTGATCAGCAAAGGGCCAATCAGCACTGTTCAGATAGAGGGCCAGAAGATTCACATCCTCCTAGAACAGAAAGAAAAATACTCAAACAAAATTTAAACAGTGCTCTGCTGAAGTCACAAGACTGCTCTAACTGCTGCTGATAAAAGGTATTTACAGTAGATGTTTTTATGGCCTTAAATACTTGCATTGCCATGTTCAGTTTACTGTGGGAGACCATAGTGAATGCAGGGTCCGTGGAACCAGATATAGTGAATGCAGGGTCCGGGGAGAATGGATATAGTGAATGCAGGGTCCAGGGAGACCAGATATAGTGAATGCAGGGTCCTGGGAGAGCAGATATGGTGAATGCAGGGTCCGGGGAGAGCGGATATAGTGAATGCAGGGTCTGGGGAGACCAGATATAGTGAATGCAGGGTCCGGGGAGAGCGGATATAGTGAATGCCGGGTCCTGGGAGAGCAGATATGGTGAATGCAGGGTCCGGGGAGACCAGATATAGTGAATGCAGGGTCCGGGGAGAGCGGATATAGTGAATGCGGGGTCCAGGGAGACCAGATATAGTGAATGCGGGGTCCGGGGAGAGCGGATATAGTGCATGCAGGGTCCAGGGAGAGCAGATATAGTGAATGCAGGGTCCGGGGAGAGCGGATATAGTGAATGCAGGGTCCGGGGAGAGCAGATATAGTGAATGCAGGGTCCGGGGAGAGCAGATATAGTGAATGCAGGGTCCGGGAAGAGCGGTTATAGTGAATGCAGGGTTCGGGGAGAGCAGATATAGTGAATTCTGGGTCCAGGGAGACTGGATATAGTGAATGCAGGGTCCAGGGAGAGCAGATATAGTGAATGCAGGGTCCGGGGAGAGCGGATATAGTGAGTGCAGGGTTCGGAGAGAGCAGATATAGTGAATTCTGGGTCCAGGGAGACTGGATATAGTGAATGCAGGGTCCGGGGAGACCGGATAGAGTGAAAGCAGGGTCCGAGGAGAGCTGATATAGTGAATGCAGGGTCCGGGGAGAGCAGATATAGTGAATGCAGGGTTCGGGGAGACCAGATATAGTGAATGCAGGGTCCGGGGGGAGATTGGATATAGTGAATGCAGGGTCCGGGGAGAGCTGATATAATGAATGCAGGGTCCGGGGAGAGCTGATATAGTGAATGCAGGGTCCGGGGAGACCGGATATAGTGAATGCAGGGTCCGGGGAGAGCGGATATAGTGAATGCAGGGTCCGGGGAGAGCGGATATAGTGAATGCAGGGTCTGGGGAGACCAGATATAGTGAATGCAGGGTCCGGGGAGACCAGATATAGTGAATGCAGGGTCCGGAGAGACCAGATATAGTGCATGCAGGGTCTGGGGAGACCAGATATAGTGAATGCAGGGTCCGAGGAGAGCTGATATAATGAATGCAGGGTCCGGGGAGAGCTGATATAATGAATGCAGGGTCCGGGCTTTAGTAACACTTTAAGCCTGACATACATAGATTAAAAGGGAAGTCCAGCCAAACATTTTTTCCCTGTACCTCTCCTGCGGATTACAGAAGTGTAGTTCATTTGGCATTCCTGCAACACATTGTCAGGGGACAGCTGCATTAAGTCCACTGAAGTCACACAACATGGCCAGACTGGGTCAAGATCCCGACTCTAAAGTCATGATATACTGCAGACTCTGGAGCAGCAACTGGATCAGCCTAGCCACGAATAACAAAGAGTTTACTTATTAACCTCCCTGGCGGTATTCCCGAGTGTAGCTCGGGGTAACATTTCAGTACCAAAAGCGGTAACCCCGAGCTACACTCGGGCTTACCCTGCGGCACTGCTCCGGCATGTGTTCTTTACTTACCTTACCCTGCGCTCCCACGATGTGTTCCCTGCAGCGTCCCCGGCCATCTCCTCCGGCCGATGCCGGCATCCGGCTTCTGTGTCCTGTCCCTGTGACGTCGGGACGTACAGGCGCCGCCGCCGCCGCCGGCGGGAAATTTAAAAATTTTAAAAAATGTCATTTTTTTTTTTTTTACATTTTACACAGTAAAACATTGCTGTTTCAACCTATTTCACATACATATTGTCCCGAGTGCTTTGTCCTGCGCCCTGCCTGCATTTTGTCTGTTCTTTCTGCCTGGAAACTGAGAAACGTCCATGGCGTCCAAAAAGTGTCCCTTTAGGTCAAAAGCAGTTTTAGACCGGCTAGAGAACAGCGATAGTAAATCAGAACCACTTGCAGAATTGAGTGATAATGATTTGTGGGGGAAATTCGTCATCAGAAACTGAAAACGATTTTGCGACTTTGCTCAGCAATGTGCGAACTTGGCGCTCTATTTCACATTTCAGTGTTTTTGGTTTGATTATATTATTGAATTAAATTTTTTATTATTTTTATATTATTTTTATGATTATTTATTAAATTATAATTTATGATTTTGTGTTTCAAATTTTATCATACCCGGGATGTTTACTAGACTCTTGTTCGGACAGATTTCAGTGAGTTTTTCCTAAAAATTTCAGCCTACAATAAAAAAAATACATATTTCCATGCAAAAAAATGGTACCGCTTTCAGCACCAAAAATCTGAAATAATCATACCGCCAGGGAGGTTAAAATGTATTTATTTATATTTTGTTTGCACCAAAGTATAAGCGCTTGTATCATATTTATAATTTTCAACAACATTAAAACATAATAGACATAAAAATAAACAGTAAGATGGTGGCAGTCCAGGGGCGGGTTGCCGTTCATAACCGGCGCCCGCCATTTTGGATTGTGCGCGCTCCCTGGGATTGTGCGGCACGGCGATCCGGTGCCTACTGTGTCCTCCAGACACAGAGGAACACCGATCGTTGTACGGGACCTCTGTGTGGGGTACCGATCATGTGATCACTGATTGGCCAATCAGTGATTACATGCAGAGTAGTAAGCAAGATGTCACTTCTGACATCATTGCTTACTGTGTGAAATCAGGTCACATGGTACAGGACTATTCACAACAGCCTTGTACCATGTGACAAGATGTGACCAATCACAGCTCTCACAGTATTTCTCAATGGCTGCAAGAATGCAGCCAGAGAGAAGGAGAAATGATTGCTTTTACAGCCTTTATGGGTGTGAAAGCAATCAGTGTAAAAAATAAATCTTCATCACCCCTTACAAGTAGCACTATGGTGACACTGTACTGCTAGGGTGACAGTATGTTTAAAAAACAGAAACAAAACAAATATAAAAAATTTAATAAAAATGTAAAAAATTATAATTTTTGGTTATAAACTAATTTGGGTTATTTTTTTCTTTACTAAACTGAATACATTTTGGCCAAGATTTATGAAGAAAGATTAGTTTTTGGACTTTTTCATTTATATAGCAAAAAAAATAAAAATCCCAGTGGTGAATAAATACCACAAAAATAAAGTTGTATACAGGATGTCTCAAAAAAAGGGCAAAAAATGAATACGGTACAGTGTTGCATGACCGCGCAATTGTCATTCAAAGTGTGACAGCGCTGAAAGCTGAAAACTGGCCTGGACAGGAAGGGGGTGAAAGTGTCCGGACATGAAGTGGTTAAAAACCTGACAGGTGTTCTAATCCCCCCCCCCTCTGGTGTACATCGAACAGAGGTAAAAATTCTGCAATGGGGACTCGTGTAACTGGGACAACTGTTTAGCCCTTTCATACATCTGTCTGTATATCGTAAACGGCATGTATGACGTCCAGGGGCGGACTGACAACTCATGGGGCTCCGGGCAATAGGGGATCATGGGGCCCCTGTGTCCTCGCCCAAACTCAAACCACACCCAAAAAAGCCTATGAAAGGTACCAGGGGCATCTCATGGGGCCCCCTACTGACCCCGGGCCCTCGTGCACTGCCCGAGTGCTCAAATGGTTAGTCCGCCCCTGATGACGTCACTTCTGGGTCACTTCCTTGCATAGCCAGAAAGAAAAGTATTGCAATGTGATCTGCATTACAAAACATTAAAGGGCAGTGCAGAGGAGTCTTTTAGGCTCAGTTCACACTAGCTGTGTCAGAAGGCGTCAGGCGGGCGTTTGGGAAGAGTTTTTAAAAGGCCTATAAAAATTCTGCACATGGCAGCACACAGTGCTGTTCACACTGAAGCCTTAGTGTTGCGTCGCGGCAAAACTGACGCCTCGTAACGAGTGAGGAGTTTAAGCCTCCCATTCAAGTCTGCGGTTGCGGTGCGTTTGCGGAGCGTTAATACCATTTAACTTCATTATAGGCATTTGTGGAGCGGTTTTAACGCTTGGCAAACACCTATCAACTGCCTCAAACCACGTATGAGGCATTTGGGAAGTTAACAACGCTTCCCAAACGTCTGTCTAATGCCTTTCAAACGCTATAGGGGGTTTGGCAAGAGTTAGAAATAAAGTCAAGGGCAGGGGTGGACTGACAACTCATGGGGCCCCGGGCAATAGGGGATTATGGGGCCCCTGTGTCCTTGCCCACACTCAAAAAGCCTATGAAAAAGGTACCAGGGGCATCTCATGGGGCCCCCTACTGACCCCGGGCCCTCGGGCAGTGCCCTAGTTTCCAAATGGTCAGTCCGCCCCTGGTCAAGTG